>NW_026734413.1:7500-62500 GCF_949786415.1 Peromyscus eremicus
TATGACTGGTGAAGCCACCCTTGTGTGTATTCACTATCAAAGCCTGGAAGCCCACACCAATGAGTATAGGTTGTGGGAAAAGGACAGCCAATATGTCCCCATAGTCTCAGGCACTTGAATACTTAGTCCCTAGTTGGTGACATCATTTGGGGTGGTGCAGCTTTGCTGGAGGAATTATGCCATTGAGGACAGGCTTTAAGGAAAAAGCCTTGACTGCTTGTAGCTCCACTCTCTCTGCTTCATGTTTATGGTAAAGGATGTGAACTTTCAACTTCCCGCTGCAGCCACTATTCATCCTACCCTCCACCATGCTGTCCCCACCATTATTGACTCTAGCCCTCTGGAATTGCAACCCAAATGAACTCATACTTCTGTAAGTTGTGTTGGTCATGATGTTTTCTGACAGCAACAGAAAAGTAACTAATCACACTCGTACACACCTTGTGAGAAGGTCACTGGGGACCTTAGGCCATGTGTGTTGTGACACAAAAGTTACCATTGTGGGGGCTCTACACTGTTGAAAATGTGTGGGCATGTATTACTTCTCAGGTCACAAACAAAAAGATGGTAAGTAAGAAAACAAACCTCAGATGTGAGCCTCCTGACCAGGGGATCTTTTTGTACACTGTGAAGATAAGTCTTTAGCCAGGTGGTGGTGGCACACACCTTTAATCCCAGCACTTGGGAGGCAGAGGCAGGTGGATCTCTGTGAGTTTGAGGCCAGCCTGGTCTACAGAGTGAGATCCAGGACAAGCACCAAAACTACACAGAGAAACCCTGTCTCAAAAAACCAAAAAAAAAAAAAAAAAACAAGGCACCTCCTGATTGGTTTAATGAAGAGCTGAATGGCCAATAGCCTGATAGGAGAGGAATAGGCGGGATTTCCCGGGAGAAAGAGGAAGAGGAGGAGTCTAGGTACACAGACTTTGCCAGTAGACTTGGAGCAAGTCAGACATGCCGTACTGAGGAGAGGTAACCAAGCCACGTGGCAGAATGTAGATTAGAAAATATGGGTTAATTAAGTTAGAAGAGCTAGTTGTAAACAAGCCTAAGCTAAAAGCCAAGCTTTCACATTTAATAATAAGTCTCCATGTCATTTTGGGGGGCCTGGCGGTCCCCAAAGGAAAGCACAACTACATTAGAGAAAGCTTGTTTACAGGAACCTTGCAAAGCATCCAGGTGGGCTTGACAGAAATACTTTAGGTGGAAAACCTGAACTATTTACTGACGATAGTGGACCACCTCCTTGGGTGGTGCCCTTCCAGATGCTACTGCTGGTAATGTGATTATGGTTATCTTAGAACCAGTTGTGCCATGATTGGCTTAATAGAAAATACAGATTAAGGCCATGGTGTCCACTTCATCCCCACAGTACTGAGAGGAATGGTGAAAAGGTTACATATTAACCTGAACATCCATCACACTTCTTGGCACCCACTAAGCCAATTCTAGACACCACACTGCCTTGGATTAAGTGTTTGCCTGTAACATTGCTTAGAGCCGCACTGTCCCCAGGTACTCCTATGAAATGCTGTATGTCTTTTGATGCCTGGAAAGCACCACGCCTGCCTGCCACCGTGTTCTCTAGTATGATAATAATAGACTAAGCCTCTGAAACTGTAAGCCAGCCCCTAACTTTCTTTTCTAAAAGTTGCCTTGGTCATGATGTCTCTTCACAGCAGTAGAGCAATGAGTGAGACACCATCTTTGAGATGCTGTATTGATTGCCATGCCTGGAAAGGGTCATCAACCTTCCTATCATGGAAACTAATAATCAATTATGTGTGGTCTCTCCTACACTCTTTCTTTTGGGTTACAGAGCCTTCTCCCCAGACCCCGGACTCTAATTGCTGGACCATTCTTTCCAGCTTAGGAACCAAATGTTAGTAAACAAAGCTGGGAAGAGAACTAACTGGAATGGACCAGGCTGTAAATCAGTAAAACCAAGGCTCAGACAGCCGAGAGAGGTTAGACACATTACACACACCCCAAAAGTGCTGACGACCGGACTCAGGGAAAATGGACAATCTTAAGTCTAAGAGACATTTGAAATTAAGATTTAAAAATAACTATTTTTAGTCTATTATGGGGAAACTTGATTATATCGCTTTAAAAAAAGAAGAAGAAAGAAACCCTCCACACTAACCATTCAATCTGATGGCTGTCTAATCTCATCCTGTAAACATTTTCAAAGCCAGAGATTCCTAGGCTTGACAAAATAGTATATGCAGTAAAACTTAAATTTTTAAGAGATGCTGTCGAGGCTGACATGGCACAGGGAAATGAAGGCACAGCTGGAATGGATCAAACACATCTGTGCATTAAGTAAGAGTGGCTGTCGGGGTTGTGTGGCTGAGGCAAAAACACCCTCGGCTCTTGGAACAATTAGAATCCCCTTGCTCAGAACTAGTTCTGCTTCCTGCCTGGAAAGGTGGAGGGAGGAACTCGAATTCTTGGAAGACTCGTCTGGATGTCATGGCCTCTGTGCCTCTGTGGAGATAGGACACCGCTGTAGCCTAAGCATTTTCAGGGTAGAGGGTGGGTGGTGTCGTGGGGAACCGTGACTCCAAATATCACAGGGCGGCTGGAATGGGACCTGTGCTTTGGCTCAGTCGGCTAGCTCTCTCAAGACTGCCTGTCATCAGCCTAGCCAAGGTCACCGGCAGCTGTCTCATTGAAAGAAGAAGCTTCTGGCCCCAGGGGCCACATGACTTTATCTAGATTCCATCAGCATGCTGAGCTGAGGTCCTGGTGAGTTTAAGCTTAAGAACCAAATAGCAGCAGAATTTGATTAGTGGTCTACCATAAGTGAAATGTAAATCCCAACAGAGTTGTGAACTACACTGGGGACGCTATGGCAGGTCAAAGGTTATGATGGTTTGAATGGGAATGGCCCCGTAGGCTCATGTTTGACTGCGTGGTCCCCACTTGGAAGAACTGTTTGGGAAGGATTGAGAGGTGTGGTCTTGTTGGAGGAGATGTATCAGGGGGGTGGGCTCTGAGGTTCCAGAAGACTCCTGTCATTCCCAGTCTATGTCTCTTTCTCTGCCTCATGGTTTTGGATGAAGATGTGTGCTCTCAGATCTTCCTTTGCTTCCCATCACGGACTCCAGCCCAATGAAAGTGTAAGCCAATTAAATGCTTTCTTTTATAAATTGCCTTTGCCACTGTGTTATCCCAGCAATAGAAAAGTAACTAAGACGAACAGCATGGGAAAGCAGACTAACTACACAAGGTGTTAGCAGACCAGGAGCTGTGTGATGGGAGGCAGGCACCACTATGAGGGCTTGTCATGACCGTTTTATCCAATGAGTCATCTGAAAATTCAGGAATAAGTGACTCTTTTTCTAAGCTTAAGGAATGATGGTTTAAAAAATAGAAAGTGGTCTTGACTTCTCTTGTTGTGGAGGTAGGAGTCATGGTTACAGCAGGATGCTGTGTAATTCCCATGCATACAATAATTCCATGCAACAACTAATTAAAATGCCAATTAACTAGTGCAGTTCTTGCATCTTATCACATATGTTCCCTACTTCAAACAGGAAAGTCAGACGATGTTAATTGAATTTAAAGAATGAAAATGTACTGTGAAAGGGGGGAAATTATGGAGATATAAATGAAATGTGTTGTCTTTTTTTATCAGAGGCTTAAAAGAATCAAAAGAAATTCCATTTTTAAAGAAATTTGTTTTATGAACACTATATGCAAAAATCCCTCCCCCAGTCAGCACTTTTCTAAGATCAAAAGACTTTGTTCATAGTTATCCAGTAGCATAAGCGTGTGAAGCCAAGCTCTGAGCACTCAGAGACACAGGACCCCTTTGCACTAAGAATAACACTTGCCTGCTTGATTTGACATGGCTAAATATCCTTCAGCGGAAAACATTTTTCCCCTGAAATACTTGGATTGTGTGGTAACTTTCTTGAGACCCCAGACCCATTTCTAATACTCTACTTCCTGGGGGAGATTCTGCATCAGTCGTGACCCTCTGGGGATGCGATTCTCCAGGACAGAGTCTGAAGGTGCAAATACACCTTGCTTGCTCCACAATTTCAATCATCTCAGGGGCTGTCTCTTCACTGGTGCTCCATTGCTGGCCCCATCTGCATTCCCAATGTCTTTCCATGACCAGAAGCCTCATCATTAATCCTCAGCCCACCTTTAAAGCAAGGAGTGCGGGGCAGGCCTTCTTGCTATGGCTGTGAGCCCCAGGTGCTGCCACATGCCACTCCTAGAAGACTCCAGTCACAGCAATTTCATTCCAGCTCTTCTGTCTTTCCATTCCCCTCAGGTACGGTTCCTAGATGAGACTCCTGTCTCCTTCACAGCTGTGCTCTGGACAACACACACTGTGTGGACTGAAAAGATCAGGAAGACATCCTCCAGGGCTGAGTGCGGGCACGTGCTTCCCTTACTGGGAAAAACGTAGGCTGTGCTGCAAGGTGGGCTGAAGGAAGCTCAGTTGTGGGATGGAAGAGCACCCCCTCACATGCTTCCAAAGAAAACTTGAAATACATTCTAGGCTGCTTTGCAGTGCTCTCCTAAGAATGCATGTCATGATATTTATGAAAATGCAAATAAAAAATGGGGCAAGTCTCTCAGATGGTGAAGTGTGCTGTTCCCTAACAGAACTGGATTGCTTTGTTGGTGCCAATAGTTTCCCACCACAAGAACAAAAGGAAAGTAGAGCAAGATAGAAGGAGGAAATCATGAAGACACAGGACTAGGAAAGAGACCCTTGCCCTGGAGTCTGGTTAAAGCTCCTCCCCAGGTGAGAAGTAGGAATCCCAGCACAAATAACTTTGCTGCGAAGGCCCCAACAAGAATTCACATTCCTCGCTTACATAGGCTCATGTTAAAGTAACAAAAAGGGGCTTATGACCTTGGAAAGGGCCTCTCTCTTCTTCCCCGACATTTACTGAGAATCTCAGACTGCTACTTTTGTTTACAGTGAAAATATCCACTTTCTGCATCCCTGGTCTAGACTTTAACCTTATCAACTGTAATCCTGTCAGGGGTCCTCAGGAACCACCCTGTGCTCCCATTTAGAGCAGGGCCACACTTGGATGACAGCTTCAAACCCCACCAAAGTCCTGCATACAGCTATTGGAAGACAACAATGTGGATTCTCCCAGACACCCAGGTCTGTGATCTTAGACGTGTCTTACTTGTTTCTGAACATCACCCGTTTCTCTTAGTCCTCATCCTTGAGTCTATATTAAAATCTTCATTAAACCTGGACTCTGCTTTATAATGGCTAGTCCTGAAATTCCTTTCTGAGTCAAAGCCACAAACCCCACTTTGCGGTTGGACAGTATTCCACAAGGGAGGCAAGCTTGGGCTGGGGTTGAACCTAGGAAGGAGACAGATGTAGACCGGACACTATGTAACCGTCAGGTAGGTGGAGCTCACCAATGAGTCTAGCCGTGGCCATTTTATGTCTGCACTGCTTCCACATGGGAATGAGCAGGACACAGGGGCCATGGTTGAAATCTCTGCACAGGGTGGGTCTCTTCTGAGATACCCAAGGAGATGTGGTCACTCCCCTGTTCCACTTCTTCAGTGGCTGCTATGGTATGCCAGGCACCTTCCTTTGTGGTACCTGGTGGGAGGCAGGATAGGAGGCAGGTTTCTATTCCTCAGACCTAGACTGCAAAAACAGACGGTGAAGGATGGGGCAGTGTCAGAACAGACAGAGGGGGACGGGGCAGTGGTGAAGGACAGACAGACAGAGGGGCTCCACAGCCTGGTTTTCCTGAAGCCAAGATGTGGCCCAGCCCCTATTTTTCTCTGCTTTTGGAAGTCACCTCTACCTCTGAGATGGTTGTTCTGCCCAGGACCACATTTAAACAGAAAGCCACATGGGGCCACTTCACTAGCACAGTTGCAGAGCCTGCTAGTTGCAGGGAATATAGGGCCCCAGGGCAGCACACACTTCATACACTGATGGAGCTGGTCTCACAGTGGCCCCTGTTGTTCCCTTGTGTGGCCCTGAGGATGTCATCTTGACAGCATCTCTGAAATGGGTTAAGATTGTCAGTTTCACACTCCATGTGCTGTTCACAGATAGAGGGATTTTGGTCCTATGTGTTCCTCTAGTGCAGGATCGGTGCCTGGAGTTCTCGGTTCTCTCATGACTGTGCTCAGCCCTGCACAGTTTTCCCCCAGGAGTTTCTGATCAGTGTTCTCCTCGGCTGGGATCTCCCTCAGTTATGTGAAAGTTTACTCCTCACCCTGTCCAGTGTGCTGGGTCACACCCGTTCATATACCTGCCCCCGGCTCCAACACAGGGCTAGCGGACAGGAGGGTGGGGTCCCAGTGACCACGCCCTGCCCTCCATCTCTGGCGACTCTGCTGTGTTGATGGAGTGTTTGTAGGCTTCTCCCACCCCGGTGTACATTCCCTGCCGGGCTTTCTCTGGACCTAGATGTGGCCTTCATTATTTCAACACCCCCAGGGCCTCACAGAGTGCATGTACCCATAAATGAGTGACCCCATCCAGTAGCCAACTCTTCCACAAGGGAAGCCCCAGAACAGAAAATCCCATCTTCTTCTTTCTTGGAGTCTAGAAGTCAGTGCTATCCAGTATGGCCACTGCATAAATGTGCTTTAGTAATTCATGTGTTTCATTAAGGAATTAAATAGAATCTAATCCTTTAGCCACACTTGCCCCGTCTCAGATGCCCCATAGAGCTACACGCCACTGATGATCAAGAACACATTCTCTGCTTGGGCACCTGCTGGTGTTTCTGACTCAACTTCTGCCATGGCATGCTTTCCAAGCTCACCTAATGCAAAGGCCTGTCTGCTGCAGTGGAACCTCAGGGTGGTGCGGCTGGAGTTGGAGCGGTAATGACCCGATGGCGATGAGAAAGTGAGGTTTCCACAGGCTTGCTTTAAGATGGCTCCTCTTCCTCATCTTAAAGTTTACAACTGTTTGTAGTGTCTTGTGAAAGACCTCTGACTGGACAGACTCAGAGTATGAACCAAACAGTCATGAGGAAGGAGCCAGGGTGCTGTGAGAGCCACGGTGATCTTAACAGGTGCAGGCAGAGGAGCACCAGTCACTACTAACTTACTGCTTCTGGGTGTGAGCCTGAAAAGGAGCTTCACTGAGCACCTCAACTCCAAAATGAGAACAAAGACTCTCAGGCAGGGACAGTTCTCCAGGTAGGGCCCAGTGAAAGACAGTGTCAAGAGCAGTCAGGTGCCACCCACTGAACATTAAAAAGGAAAGGTATGCAGGAATCTGCTTGTCATCTGCATATTCCAATAGTCTGGCGTGGAGTGGGCTGGCGCTGGCTGTACAGTCCTCCTCTCTTGCTCTGGTGTTTAAAGGTGGTTTTTCCCCGGGAGGGTATCTTTCCCACCTTTGCCACAGCAAATCTCAATCCTTTAGCTGTGCTGGTAGCACCCCCTGGGAACTGTGTGCAAGAGATGTACAATGTGGACCCATGAGAGGAAGCTGCTGGGACAGGATTTGCTCACAGGCTCAATCCTATGAACCTGCTGACAGCAGCCTTCACATATGCAAAGTGGAGATGGGAAGTTGTGCTGTGGCATGGTCTGTATGTCAAGTGTGTTGCTGATTGGTCAGTAAATAAATCATTGATTGGCCATTGGCCAGGCAGGAAGTATAGGCGGGACAAGGAGAAGAATTCTGGGAAGTGGAAGGCTGAGAAGGAGACACTGTCAGCCGCCACCATGACAAGCCACATGGGAAGATCCCGGTAAGCCACGAGCCATGTGGCAAGGTATAGATTAATGGAAATGGATTAATTTAAGATATAAGAATAGTTAGCAAGAAGCCTGCCACGGCCATACAGTTTGTAACTAATATAAGTCTCTGTGTTTACTTGATTGGGTCTGAGTGGCTGTGGGACTGGCGGGTGAGAGAGATTTGCCCTGGCCGTGGGCCAGGCAGGAAAACTCTAGCTACAAATGGCGTCCAACGTGTTGGCAAGAGTTTCCACCTAAAACCTGAGAAAAAAGATTCTAAAATGGAGCTAAAAACAGCTCCTAGTTGTTTCTTTCAAGCTAGCGGCAGCCTGCATGTTTGAGCTACTATGGCGGGTTCCTGGCGTGCATGCTTGACCTGCAGTATGGCGGGAATGAGGCCTCTGCAAGTGGCACATTAAGCTGTGTGGTGGATTTAGCCTTTGCTAGTACAAAACAAAAACAAACAAACAAAAAAAGGTTTCTGGGCTACACGCTGCTTTGATAGAAGCATAGACCCACTATTTCTGAGAGTTGATGGCTCCCAGAGCTGGTGGAAAACGTACTACCGCCATGTTGGGAAGCTGAAGTGGGCGGAGCCAGGAGCCACAGCGCCAGCGCCATTTCAGGCTTAGAAGGCTGCAGTTTAAAGCAATAGGCTCAAGCTAATATAAAAAAAAATAAGCCACGTAAAGATGGCTACCACACAGAGAATCTGGATTATGTTCTCTTTGATATTCGTAACTGAAGAAAAACATTTGATTACAAAAGATGTTGAGTTATGCCAAAATGTGTATTTTAAAGGTACCTTGACTTCAAAATTTGGATGTAAGGATATGTTGCTTTGGAAAGGAGGCTCTGATTTTGTTTCCACAGAAAGCCAGAGGCTATGGATTTGTTCAAGATTAAGATACATCAGGTTTGACCAGCCAAGACCCCCTGAAAGATCTTCGATGACACCATGGCCCTGATGATCCAACATCCAGAATGGTTTCAAGGCAACTGGCTCAGACAACATACCCTCATGGACTATTCCATAATTCTAAAATTTTCTTTGTATCCCCATAAGATACAGCGCCCCCCTCCAGCAGGAAGTAGTAAGAGAAACTATGCCCAAATTCCCAAATATACCAAGCTGACTTTGGAGATGTGTAAAGGTTAAAACCTTCCTTTTTAAGAAAAGAAAAGGGGAAGTGCTGTGGGATGGTCTGTATGTCAAGTGTGTTGCTGATTGGTCAGTAAATAAATCACTGATTGGCCATTGGCCAGGCAGGAAGTATAGGCGGGACAAGGAGAAGAATTCTGGGAAGTGGAAGGCTGAGAAGGAGACACTGCCAGCCGCCACCATGACAAGCCACATGGGAAGATCCCGGTAAGCCACGAGCCATGTGGCAAGGTATAGATTAATGGAAATGGATTAATTTAAGATATAAGAATAGTTAGCAAGAAGCCTGCCACGGCCATACAGTTTGTAACTAATATAAGTCTCTGTGTTTACTTGATCGGGTCTGAGTGGCTGTGGGACTGGCGGGTGAGAGAGATTTGCCCTGGCCGTGGGCCAGGCAGGAAAACTCTAGCTACAAAGTTGACCCCCTCTCTCTTCACTTTCAGCACTTGTAGGTTACAGGGCAGGCCAGCAGCCCTGAGTGGTGCAATGTACATGATACTGATAAATTGTATGGGTTGCTTGAACTCACTGAAAAGCTGGCTTTGGAAGTCAAGGTGCACCCCTGATTTCAGACCTAAGCATGTTTGCCTCAAATTGTCCTCCAGAGTCCTTTGTCTGGGGATGGCGCCACTAACTCTGTGACAGGGAGCAGAGAACAGCAAAACAGCCCAAAAAGAAACACACTGTGCCCTTGAGAACAGCTAGAAGGTGGAACCATTTCCAACAGAAGTTACTACTGTTTACTTCATGATATAAAAATGCCTGCAGTGGGAAGTTGGGTGGTGATGGCACACACCTTTAATTCCAGCACTTGGGAGGCAGAGGCAGGCGGATCTGTGAGTTCTGGGCCAGCCTGGTCTACAGAGTGAGTTCCAGGAGAGCCAGGGCTACACAGAGAAACCCTGTCTCGATAAAACAAAACAAACAAAAAATGCCTGAAACGAGAAAGAGAAGTAGAAAGTTGGAAGTTCAGCCATGGAGAGAAATCTCAATCAGGAACTCTAGTTGACTGCCTCCACTTCCGAGCTGATTTCCCCTGGATGATTTGAGGACCCTATTGAAGGATTTCCCCTATTTATCTATCACCATCCAACTATCCATTCCCTGGTATATATCTTTTCCTTTGCTTACTATATACTTAATAACCTCCTTCTCTGGATCCTATAGAGCCAATGAGGACAAGAAGGTCTCCCCTGAGATTGCTGTGTGCCCCAGAATCCTAGTGCAATGAGGGAGACACGTAATTGAGCTCGTGTTGGCCTCTACCACTCACCCAACTTTATTTCAACTTGCTCACTTATGTGAGGTCTGTGTCCATCTTGCCTAGAACCCCTCTCTCTGTGGCCAGGCAGGATCCCAGAAAAGGTGTGGGAAGGGATAGCCATTGGCCTCTGGGAAGCAGGGGTGGGGGTTTCCTGTCCTCTGAGACCCACTGCGCGAAGAACAATGCTACCGAGCTCCCAAGTTCCAACACCCTCGTGGCTGTCAGATACACCCCCTTCCAGTCCTTCAGGGCATCAGAAACTCCAGCACCAGCTGTCAGGACTCTAGCTCCTTCCCTTACCTGCCGAGTAAGGGGGTTGAACAATTCCTGACATGTCTAACCTTGGGTTTGTTATCTCTGATGCCTCCAAATGCACAGAGCTGGTGTGAGGATTAAACTTTTAAGGCTGACCCAAGATAATCACCACGACTGAAACACTCATTTCCCATGGCTACCCCATTGGTGCCACTGCTCTGCGCCAGCCAAAACTGAGAAACAAAGAGCATGTCATTGCCTCCACTGACTTTGTGAACTGTGAAGGAAAAAGCATGCCATTGCTTCCGCTTTGGCCGCTTCCCTCGTGGCCTCCTGTTTCTGCTCCTCCCTATCCCCTTTGCACTTTCATGAGTCTCCTCCACACAGCTGAGGTCCATAGGACCTCCCTGTCTGAAAAGGGCTCCCTCCAGAACCTCTTCTTAGGTTTTCATATTGCTGAACAACGGTGCTGAGCAATCCTGAGAAACTAGGTTGTGGGTTGCAACATCTGGGCTCAGCTCCGGCACTCTGTGCACACCCTGCCCCCAACCCCAGCTCTCCTGCACTGGGACTCTGGGCACTTATCATCATTATTCTCTTTTTGGAATCCACAGAGAGCAGTGAGGATGTTGGTGGGCATCAACAGAAGGAAGGAGGGTATAATGAGAGAAGATGGTAAAGCCAGCGAGCACACTCCATGCCACGGAGTGCGCTGCGCAGGGCTGAGGCGACCTTGGCCACCTTCTCTCAGGCTACTTGGGGAAATCGGAGTAGAGAAAAGTATCGAGTAGGGTAAGACTTGCTCCAACATGGCAATTCCCATAGGTGCTGAGCAGATTCAGTGATCCAGTGAGGGCTACCTGTAGCCTCCAAGACAGCTGGGATGTGTGTGAGTTCTGGGGTCTTCAGCCTCAGTGGAGCCTGTGTGGCTCTGGGGAGACCTCATGGCACTGAAGGTACTGGGTTCTATAGACTTTTCATATGTGTGTAATAAGCAAAGCACAATTAAGAGATCAAAGTAAAGCCATGGCACCTTCAGTTCGGGTTGTATTGAGGACAGGACCATGAATTACGTGTGTTCCTTTCACTTTTTTTGTGCTGACATAATTATGCTGTGGGATGTATGGCAAATGTGTTGCTGATTAATCAATAAAACACTGATTGGCTGTTGGCTAGGCAGGAAGTATAGGCGAGGCAAGGAGGAGAATAAAGCTGGGAAGTGGAAGGCTGAGTCAGAGAGACACTGCCAGCTGCCACGATAACAAAAAGCATATGAAGATGGCAGTAAGCCATGAGCCACATGGCAAGGTATAGATGAATGGAAATGGATTAATTTAAGCTGTAAGAACAGTTAGCAAGAAGCCTGCCACGGCCATACAGTTTGTAAGCAATATAAGTCTCTGTGTTTACTTGGTTGGGTCTGAGGCTGTGGAACTGGCAGGTGAGAGAGATTTGCCCTGACCGTGGGCCAGGCAAGAAAACTTAAGCTACAAATGGCATCCAACGTGGGGCAAGAGTTTCCACCTAAAACCTGAAAAAAGATTCTAAAACGGAGCTAAAAACAGCTTCCTAATTGTCTCTCTCAAATGAGCGGCAGCTGCTGGTTTGAGCTATTGGTGGGTTCCTAGCGCGTGTGCTTGATCTGCAGTAGGGCGGAAATGAGGCCTCCGCAAGTGGCACATTAAGCTGCATGGTGGATTTAGCCTTTGCAGGTACAAAACAAACAAACAAAAAAATGTTTCTGGACTACACACTGCTTGGATAAAAGCATAGACCCACGATAGCTCCCAGAGCTGGCGGTAAACTACCACCACCATGTTGGGAAGCTGAGGTGGGCGGAGCCAGCAGCCACAGCTGCTGCAGTTTAAAGCAATAAATTCCCAGTAAGACAGATTCAGATGTAATAGTTTACAATGTGTGTAAAAGATACGTAGGCTTGAAAGAGACAAAAAAGGTGATATATGGTGATATATACAGTTATATAAACAAATACATAGTTTTAAAAAATAAAGTCTTTAAAGAGACAGTAAAATTAATATAAAAAATAAGCCATGTAAAGATGGATATCACACAGAGAATCTGGATTGTGTTGTCTTTGGGATTCTTAACTGCAAAGAGATATTTGATTGTAAAGGAAGCTGAGTTAAACCAATATGCATATTTTAAAGGTACCTTGACTTCAAAATTTGGATATAAGGATATGTTGCTTTGGAAAAGAGTCTCTGCTTTTGTTTCTACAGAAAGCCAGAGGCTATGGATTTGTTCCAGATTAAGATACATCAGGTTTGACCAGCCAAGACCCCCTGAAAGGTCTCCGATGACACCATGGCCCAGATGATCTAACATCCAGAATGGTTTGAAGGCATCTGGCTCAGATGATACAGCCTCATGGACTATTTCATAATTCTAAATTTTTCTTTGTTTCCCCATAAGATACAGTGCCCCCTTCCAGCAGGAAGTAGTAAGAGAAGCTACGCCCAAATTCCCAAATGATATGTAATTTTACTTTGTTAAGGTTAAAACATTCCTTTTTGAAAAAAAAAAGGGGGGGAAGTGCTGTGGGATGTATGGCAAATGTGTTGCTGATTAATCAATAAAACACTGATTGGCCGTTGGCTAGGCAGGAAGTATAGGCGGGGCAAGGAGGAGAATAAAGCTGGGAAGTGGAAGGCTGAGTCAGAGAGACACTGCCAGCCGCCACAATAACAAAAAGCATGTGAAGATGGCAGTAAGCCATGAGCCACATGGCAAGGTATAGATGAATGGAAATGGATTAATTTAAGCTGTAAGAACAGTTAGCAAGAAGCCTGCCACGGCCATACAGTTTGTAAGCAATATAAGTCTCTGTGTTTACTTGGTTGGGTCTGAGGCTGTGGGACTGGCAGGTGAGAGAGATTTGCCCTGACCGTGGGCCAGGCAAGAAAACTCTAGCTACATAAGTCTACTTGGATTTATTCTATTTTAAGTGGCATTTCGTTATTATACTGAAATACTTGAAGACATATATGTGTATATATATATATATATATATATATATATATATATATATATATAAGCTACCACAGCATAATTGCTTCTATTGAAAGGCACAGACAAGGTTTGATGGCAATGGAAAAAATAATTATTTTCAGGAAAAGGAAAGAACTCCCAGAAGCTGCCCATGTTCACAGTGCAGGGCATGGCTCCACCATGGTCAGCAGGGCCCCTGCTCCTCAGCCTGATGAAGTTGAGCCCTTTCCATCCCAAGGCTGGAACAACCTCTTCCAGCGGTAGGGCTCAATTTAATCAGAGTGAGCCCACCCAGATGGAGGCTCGGGAGGTGTGCTCCTGAGAGGCTGTTTACTGCAGGGGGGACACTTTTCTTCCTGGAAACAGGCCTTCCAGGTGGCAGAGACCTAAAAGAGAAGGTTGCAGGAAGGGAAGAAACTTCCATTAATTAGCCCATTGTTTTGTGGGATTTCCCGCATGCTTGTCCAGAAATGTCCTAAGAACTTGCTAAACACCTGGCACAGCCCAAGCTGTCAACCTAGATAGATGATGTCAGCAGACCTTGGGCCTACTTCCTCCAGGTACAACAGCACCCCACTCCTCCATCATTCCCTGAGACTAAAAGAATACACTGTGGTCCCCCTACATGGCTGAAGCTTTTAGACTGCCATGTTGTCTCATAAACCTTTTGTGTGAACCAGGCCTTTCCCTAAACCTAAAGGTTGGTAGTCACAATGTCCTTATTCGAAAAAAGAAATCTGGCCTTGGTGCCCAAGGTCACCTCCTAGGGCTGAGGAGGCCTGGAGTCCTATACAGCTTCCCCACAAGGTGGCTCTGCTCCCTAATCTCCACGGTGTCCTGCAGTGACCAGATCCTGTGTCTGTGCTACAGATGCTCAGAGTGAGGTCCCCAAACTGAGACATTCCTATCAAGCCTGAAGTCAGAGGACAGGAACCATCTTGTCCTCTTACCAGACCAAACCCTGATCGTTTACCTTTTAACTGTGTAGCTTTGGAACTAGCCTCAGAAACATGTTGCATATTTAAAGTTGGAGGTTTTAACCTTAAGCCAGATATATCTACTGTTGTTGAAAATATACATCAAAGTACAAGCAGCCCACACAAGGCAGACCATAGTGAATTTTGTGAGCACAGTTGCCAAGTTTTGGCATGTCAGCTCCACAGCAGAAAGCCCTGGGAAACATCGAACTCAGCCTCTTGCCACGTTCATGCTAATGTGCTCAGAATGCTCAGTCCTAATTCACTTTGCTCTTGTAACCTTTCAAGTTAGACATTATTGTTCCACCCACAGAAGACTGCCATCATGACTGAGTAGATTAACTACAATGCCCAGGGTATTGACAGTAGGTATATAAATTTATAGGGATTGATATTCCATATCTAGTCATACTGTGGAATAACTAGTATCAATTAAAACAGTAGAAAGGTACATTTTTCAATAAAGCATGCTTCATGCCAGGGAGCTACATCTGAATTCTACCCAATATTTCAGACAGAAATGATGCCCTCTCCTACAGAGCATGGATCTTGGAGGAAGAAACTTTGCCACACTGTTCTCTTTGGATCAACAGTAAACACCATGGGAAAGGTGAATTACAGACCAAATGTGCCTGACCAGATTTGCCAAATCTGATGCCAACCATTGACATCTATCAGAGATGTTCAGAAAGAGAAGAAACTTAAGATTCCAGGGTAAGATGCTCATGGGGCTGATGAGAACATGATCCCTCTGTTGGGCACTGAGAGTAAGGAGGAGGAACAGTAGGCATTTCACTGAGGCAGGGCCTAGATAGTCTGCAAGGAGGGTTCTCTGGTGGAGTGGCTATCAAGGGGGCTTTTAAAGAGGAGTGATGTCTCCAGCCCTGGACCACAGCATCTGGGCTGGTCAACAGGCTGTGGGAGTAGGTTCTGATGGAGGGGGAGGAGGCTGGGAAGGAGCACTTATTGGGTGCAGATGCTATCTGTTCTCAGCCAGGTCTTCCTCCACCTGCTGTCAGATCAGTAGTGACCACACATGGGCATGTGGCAGCTTCCTCAACTAGCCTCTGTTGGGCCAGTTCATCTCTAAAAACTAGCAGTAACATTTTATCTAGGCCTGTCCAGTTAAATCCAAGCTTATTCACTGCGAGAGTGTTCTGTAAGTGGTTTGGAAAAGCCTGAGATCTGAACCACTTTGGAGCCAGAGGACCCACTAGCTCCTCAGGGAGTCAGTTGTCTGACCTCCAGGAGGAAGCTGATAGGTAAAGATGCTGAGGAAGAGAGACCTGAAGTGGGCTGCCCTGGTTTCTGCAAAGGGAAAATGGCATAGCTTATTTGGTCAGGATTGATCCGGACTTGACCGTTTTCTTGTCTCAGGCCTCATACATCTACTATCTCCATAGCCCCTTGGGGATGACAAAATTTGGGAAATGAAATGAAGGAGGCCCTCGCCTCCGATCAGAGGACTCTTGTGAACCAATGTTTCACATCATGAGCCCATCCCTCCCTGTCCAGCTACAACAGTGGGTCCAACCACTGCTCAACTCACACACAACTCCCCCGCAAGGTCCATGTGGTGATAACAGATCCTCTGCATAAGCTCCCAGGCACCAGGCCCACGGGAACCCTGGGTAGGGACTTATCTTCCATGTATCATCTTCCACCCACATTTCCTTGCAAGATACAGCCACTTCTCACATTTGGCTCATGCTCTGGGCCCATGATGCCTCCAGCTTAGGCACACCACAAATGCAGCAGCCGCTCTTCCTCAGGCTTTGTCTGAGGTTTTAAACTACACCTCACAACATAGCACTAGTAAGTAGGCCCTAAGAACATTCCAGTATCACAGAGCAGGAACTGAGGAGAGAAGGTGAAGCATCTTCCCCGTGTCACATGGCTCAAGTGGGACCTGAGTACAGGCTAGCCAGCAACCACGCCCAGGCTCTGGTCACTGTATTGCCTCCTCTCGAGAAGAGCCATGTCCTGCCGTCAGCCTCACATAAGCGTTAAATTCCCAGCACACTGAGAGACCCTTCTTCCTAAGTCTTGCATTGACTCGTCTGGACCCTGGAGGTCAAGAACAGGAGAACCAGGAACCTGAAAACTATAATTTCTTATGGCCTTCAGCCACCGGTGTGTCAACAGTCACCCATTTTAAATCTGTTTTCTAAGACTGTGGATTAAGAAGCAAAGACACTAAAACATTCGAACGTAAGACACACCAGAAACTGAGGCCCCAGGCTAGGAAAGCTTGTGTCTGTACCAGCAGGGCCTGCAGCCTCCCAAGGGCACCTGGGAAACACGAGTGGACACTGACCCTCCCCTCTGCATGTCTGGCAGGCGCTCGCCACTGGCTGCTATTTGCATATCAGTACTGAGACTGTGAGCAAAGGCTGTCAGCTGGACAGCAAGAAAGGAGACGCCATGCTGCTGGCGGCTCCCAGCCTGGCCTCTGTCCCCATGCTCAGCAGCTCTGTCAGACTTTAGTCAACAAAGACCCAAAAGCCTTTCCCTGAGACGTCTGAAGCCAAGCAGCCACCTTACTGCTTCTTTGGGCTTAAGTGCTTGTCTCCAGACATGGTCAGTTAGGGAGAGGCTAATTACCTGTGCAACTGCTGCCGGGTAGGTGGTTGGTTTGGAATGCTCTGAGTTCTGAGCCAGTTGGCAATTCAGCAGACCACTGGCCCTCAGGGTGGTGCTGGTGGGCCGTGGGCATCTGGGCCCCTGGAGTTTAGTAGGGCTTCACCCAGAGGAAAGGCCATGTCTGTCAGCTCAGAGCGTGAAATAGCCCAGAGTTGACTCAGAATTCAGGCCAGGGCCGTTTTCAAGGAAACCAATCATTTCGCCATCGCCATCTTGAGTTAGGAGGATTTGGGAAAATGATGATAAGTCCTAGGCTTGCTATCCATGGCATGACCCAGAGATCTCCGAGGGTCAGGAATCTCTGAACAGGTTTTTCTGCCCTGCAGTCATTACTGCCCTGTGGCGTGCTGGGGGAATCCAGTTATCTAAGCTGCAGTGTGCTCAATCATAAGGTAGAAGTCATGGTCCCTCACCGCCACACCCTGCATCACATCACACCACTGGCTTTTCCAGGAGCTGTGACCAAGTGCCCTACTGAAGTCACCATGACACCAGGTCCTGTTAATTCTTCCAGACACATGAAGATTTTTTAGGTAGCACTTACGAAGTACCAGACATTTTTCTTCATGTTTTTTTTCTGTTTATTTTCAAAATAACAAAATACTAGCAAGCAGGTCTGGTGGCAGTTCTATGTTGAAGAACAGGAAACTGAGACACCAAGGGGCTGAGCACTATCCCCAGCTCAGCCTGAAGGCCACCAGGAGCTGGAAGCCACACTGGCCAGTGTCTTGGTGTTTCGTGCCTCATCTCAATGGAGGGTACTGGATAAGTGTCTCTAGATAAGGGTCTTGTCCCTCACCACAGAAGCTTCTTTCTGCAGCAGATGGAGGCTATTACAGAGAGGCACATCAGGTCAAGAGATAAGCGATGCTGAAGGGCTCAGCCTCCAATGCGGCTTGGGTAACACGCTCACACCCAAGGCTCAGGGACTAGAGTGAGAGAAGAGGAAAGACCGTGAGAGATGCTTTGAGGTGGTGCCTTCCAGACATAACAGGGAAGCTGTCCACGAACTCCCAACACACCAGTCACACACCACATGGGTTGGGGAAAGTTCCCGAGGCCCAATCCTAGATGAAGAGCCACAGTCAATGGCTGCTGAGGAAGGAACGGCTGCTGAGGAAGGAAGACAGACCTTGGGTGGTAACTCAAGCCTGAGGACATATGGGTGACACTAAGGAGCTCAGTAGATTTTGTATATATGTGTGTGTCATGAACTTGAGCAGGGAGGTCCTGGAGGGGGCATACAGTGGGAGCTGGAGTGGAGACAGGAAGGATAGAATGTAAATGCATTACACTCAGAAAGTCTCAAAAATTAAAATGAAAAATAAAGTTATTTCTATATATTCCATCTTTGTGGGTATTTTAAATGCACAGTGTTGTGGTTTGAATGCAAATGGCCCCCATAGGCTCATATATTGAATGCTTAGTCTCTAGTTGGTGGAACTGTTTTGGGAAGGATCAGGAGGTGTGGCCTTGTTAGAGGAGATGTCACTGGGGTGGGGGTTGAGGTTTCAAAAGCCCACACCAGGCCCAGTCTTTCTGTTTCTGCCTCCTGCTTGTGGATCCAATATAAGCTCTCAGCTACTGCCTCAGCACTGTCTGCGTGCCCGTTCCCATTTTTCCCACCGTGATAACCAGGGACTCACTCTCTGAAACCATGAGCAAACTCCCAATTAAATTCTTGCTTCTACAAATTGATTTGGTCATGGTGTCTCTTCACAGCAATAGAACAGTGACTAAGACACACACCAAATCCAGGGTCTGCTGTCCTAAGCTCTGTTATGCCCCAGAGTCTCCCCAGCAGCTAGAGATAAAGAGATCCTAATACACTACTTCTACCAGGAAGATGAGCTACCATCTCCACAAAAGCATTTCCTGGCAACTTGCTGCCAAACATGGGAAAGATAACAATGAATTCAAAGTTTGCATGTGGGGGCTGATCCCCAATAAAGAAAAGAAGCTGTCTTTCCACACAGAATCATTGAAATGAGTAACTGGCATAGGCTGAGTCTCAAACATCCCACTTACCAGCTCACTGCAGTCTCTAGGAATTCAGTTGCTGACTCCAGTAGTAACTAGTTGGTTTGACACACCGTGGAAACAAATCACAAAAATATCACACCATATTTCATAAAACCCACATTTGCAAAATGGCTTTAGGCCAGAAGAGGGCATCAGATCTCTGGGAACTGGAGTTAGAGATGGTTGTGAGCCAGCATGTGAGTCCTGGGGATCAAACCCTTGTCCTTTGAAGAGTAGCCAGTGCTTTGAACCACTGTGCAACATCTCTCCAGCCCCAGGATGTTTTACAGACAGTGTTGCCCTGGAAGGAAACTCTGTACCTGGTACCAGTCCATCTTTCTCCACACCCACCTGCCAGTCACAAAAATGCCTTCATTTTATAGGTAGGCTGCCTTTTGTGTCTAGCTCACTTGAATAAGCAAAATGTTTTCGAGGTTCATCCATGTTGGGAGTGTGCCCCAGCACATCTTTTCTGCGGCAGTAATTCCATATGTGGAGCTGGTGGTTCCCACCAGTCCTCAATCAGGGCATCGTTTCTTTTAACTACTGTACTGGCTACCTGGCTGCAACCAATATTCTCACGGAGGCTTTCGTGAGAGCGTGGCAAAGGTTCCTGACTGCATGCCTAGAGGTCAGATTCCTGTCTACCTGGTAACTGTTTAGTCCTCTCTTTGTCTTTGCACTGGGAGTGTACGAAGGCTCGGACCTCTCCGCAGGTCCCTGCCAATGTTACTGTCCCTGTAACCATTTTAATGGGTGTGGGTTCTCTCCGTATCTTTGGTTGTACTTCCCACATGACTAGTTATTGTAAATGCTTGCACCTTCAGATTGACAATTAGTACAACTTCTTTGTAGAATATCTGCAATTTTTCATGTAAAATGTAGCTTTGTGATGTTTTTACCATTGTTAGTATTCCTTATAGTTTGAGATATTGACTCTTGTGAGCTCCAACTTCCTTCCGTTTTGTTCTTGATGCATAAATGTTTTTCATGCTATCCCATGGCCACAATGGACTGTATGCCCTCTGCAAGCCAAAGGAAGCCCCCTCCCTCACTGTGTGTATGTGTGTGGTTTTGTCATAGCAAGGAGAAGAAATAGTACAAGGCCATTTAGACACTGTTTGTTGGAAAGGCTCCCCTTTTCCCATCAAGTGGCTTTGTCACCCCCAGTGAAAATCAAGTAACCACCAATGTGAGGGCTTCCCAACCCCCAACTCTATGCCATTCATCTGAGCATCATGTCTTTACAGTGAGTTCTCTTTGCTTCTCCATGGTGCTTGGAACCGGAGAGATTGCTCTTCCCCAGCCTTCACATGGGACAGTGTGAGCCCTCCACCCTTGTCCCTCCTCAAGTTCTTTAGATTTAAGTCCTATTTGTTTCCATCTGAAATTTTAAACCAACATTTCAATATTTGCAATTAGACAGTTCAGATTTTTGTAGGAATTTGTTCAAGCTATCAATGGGACATCGTATCTTTACAGAGGCGTTCTAATTTATTATGTGGCTTTCCTTTTGTTGTGTTAAACTTACTGAGGTATGACTGATATACAGAAACATACAAATTTAACGTATGCATACTGGCGAGTTTCTGCATAAAATCTAGTCCTGATACCCCCAACCCAGCAAGGCACAAAACACCTCCACCAACATCCAGAATTGCCTTGTGTTTTGGTTTTGTTTTCAATCACAACCCAGCACAGGAAACCCATCCTCTGTGCTGTCCATTAAAGGCACTGATCTGCAGAGTTGCTTGAGGCTTAACTGAACTTGTTTCCACTGAAGAACGGCTCTACAGGTTCTCTCCAGGCTCGGCAACACTATTCTATTCAGGGACGCTAAGCATTTTGGCTACTAGATACTTCCTATAGTTAGAATCCTGCCATATGTCCCTGTAGACAGACTTATTTGACTTAGCATAATGTATTCTGGGTTCAGCCATCCTGTCATGAATAGCTGGATTTCCTCCTTTACTAAGCCAGATATTATTCCGTGGTACATATACACCACATTTGCTCGACTCCGTCCTTCTGTGATGGACGTTTCAGCTGCTGCCAGCTAAGGCTTCATGCCAGCTAGTCAAGTACAGTGCCTCGAAGCTATGTCCTTAGCCTAACATTCACATTTAGACAGGCATCTTATTGAATCTGTAGATCACCGAGAAGTCTTCCCTTCCAGAGTGTACCTCCAGGAACATAAAAGCACTCACTAGTTCACCTCTTAATGGTTCAGGCTCCCTCTTACTGGCACCAAAATGAGGGTGAAGACCAGCCTTCTGAGGCCATTTCAGATCCATGCTACAGCATGGTTTCTGTTTGCTAGTTTTACCCTAGGGATTGTCAGCTGAAGAACAGGCCCTTCCCAGGGCTGCCAGCTGGAACCGTGTGGCGGGCAGAGCTCAGGGCTTCGCTAGGCACCTCCCTTTTGGAATGACTTCTCAGACAGCTGTTCTCTGGGTGCCACTGGCTGGCTGAATTCCTAATGTTGCAGATGACACCTCCAGAGGTGGATTTCCAGGAGCTCGCCCAGCGCTATGGTTAGAAATGCCCAGGCTGGTGGTGCCCAGGCTGGGTGGTGAGGATGCGCCCTCAGTTCACTTAGCAGTGACACATTCTTGAGCACATCTACCAGGGCATTTCCAATGTTCCCATGCCCTGTGCTGGGCCCAGGAAATGCAGGTGTAAAGGGGTCATCCTGAACACTTAGCAAGTAAAAAATAAATAAATGAAAAAGGTGATTTGCATAGTCCATAACTCAAAATCACCAGACAGAGGGGAAGACAAAGAAGTGATCCGGCTGAGGGGACCAAGGAAGCCCTCAGTGCGCACCCTGCTGGTCACGTTAAAGAGCTCACTTCCAGCAGCAGTGCCAGCCTCTGGGGAGATCTGTAAACCAACATACTATTTCAAAGGGTGAGGAGGAGGAAGAGAGAGAAGAGGAGGAAGGGGAAAGAGAGAGGGAGAAAGGGAGATCATCATGAGAATTTAGCTTGTCAAATATGAAGAGTCTGTTTAATCAGGTATAGTGGCACACACCTTTAATTCCAACAAAGGTGGAGGCAGGAGAGAGGAGGAGAGAGAGGAGAGGGAGAAGAGGGGGGAGAGGGAGGAGAGGGAAGAGAGGCAGGAGAGGGAGGAGAGGGAGGAGAGGAGAAGAGGAGGGGAGGAGAGGGAGGAGAGGAGGAGAGGAGGAGAGGGAGGAGAGGAGAAGAGGAGGGGAGGAGAGGGAGGAGAGGGGGGAGAGAGAGAAGAGGAGTAGCGGAGAGAAGGAGAGGAGGAGAGGGAGGAGAGGGAGGACAGGAGGAGAGGGAGGAGAGGAGGAGAGGAGGAGAGGAGGGAGAGGAAGGAGAGGGGGAGAGGGAGGAGAGGAGGAGAGGGAGGAGAGGGAGGAGAAGGAGAAGAGGGAGAAGAGGAGGAGAGGAGAGGGAGGAGATGGAGGAGAGGAGGGGGAGGAAGAGGAGAGGGAGGAGAGGAGAGGAGAAGAGGGAGGAGAGGAGGAGAGGGAGGAGAGGGAGGAGAGGGAGAAGAGGAGGAGAGGAGGGGGAGGAGGAGAGGGAGGAGAGGGAGAAGAGGAGGAGAGGAGGGGGAGGAGGAGAGGGAGGAGAGGAGGAGAGGAGAAGACGGAGGAGAGGAGGAGAAGCAGGGGAGGTCCAGTGGATTTCTGTTTTAGGTTGCTGTTCTGTTTGTGTGGACTGCGCCTTCCCCTGAGTAGCAATGGAGAAAATGACTCACAGGTACTCTCATGGGCCAATCTGATGGAGTCAATTCTTCAGGTGGCGTTTCCTCTGTCCAGGTGATTGTAGGTTGGCGTCAAGTTGACATCTGAAGCAAAGTGGGTCCAAGACTTCCGGAGGACATTCAAAGGCCTCGGAAGCAGCCTGACTGGACCGCACTGGCCACTGCCTGTAAGTGGACGCCATCTTGCTTGAGAAGGTCCTGCAGAAATTGTGCATCCTCCTGCTGGTAACAGGCAGCGCCAGGCGGAAGACTGGTGTGCTCTGGGCCACCCGCTGGCCAATCTTGGATTGCAGGCTCTTAAACAAAGACTCTCTCCTGGCCAGTGATTAAATTATCTCTTATTGATTGTTCCAGGTGATAATTGTGTGGCCCTAGGAGAATCATTAATCTTCTTTGTGTCCCTGGAGTCTCTGTTAACTTTCCAACACTATGACAAAACATTTGAGATCAAGATGTCAGACTTAGTCCATGATCGCTATTTCAGTGTCTATGCTAAGGTAGGGTGTTGTGAATCAGAGATGCTCGCCCCACACAGCAGCTGGGAAGGAGGGTGGGGCAAGGGAGGGCAAAGGACTGGGGACAAGATACCACCCCTAAGGACACATCCCCAGCGACCCACTTACTCCAACTAGGCCCACCTCTCTACAAATCCGTGAATGGGTTTATCCACTGATGGGGTGGAGGCACTCGGGACCAAGCCGTGAGCTGTTCAGAGGCATTCCCCAGCCTTAGCACAGCCTTGGGGCACATACCACAGGTGAGCGCCATGTTACTGCCCAGTATCAAAAGGACAGGCATCATCCTAGTCTCCAGTGGAAGGAAGCAGAGTGGCAGCCAGCCACGCCCCCGCAGCCAGCCACGCCCCTACAGCCAGCCACGCCCCCACAGTCCTCTAATAATTTTTTTTCCATTACTCTCATGGAGGTTGTCTCACAGAGAGATGCAGTCAGCACCGTGCCAGATGCCTTTCAGCTGCTGTTTCACTGGGTAGTTCTCTGAACATCCTTACGCCATACATTGTTAGTGCCCCCATTTTACCGATGGATCACTGAGGCTCTGCTGGGGACTGAGGGATGATTTGGTGTTGATCCAAACCTGGCCATCACGCGCCCCCTGCTGGTCGTCATCTAAAATTACGGTGTCTTCCTCTTGCTAACCCCACAGTAAGAATGCCTCTCCCTGAACTCGTGGACCTCCTTGCGGTTCTGCTGTGGAAGCAGTCTGGCGCTCTAAACTACATTTGACTCTCTGATCTTGGGCCTTGTGAACACCTCTAAAGGGTCTCTCTCACTCTTCTTTCGCTCATCACAACCCACCTGTTTTTGCTGGACTCTGGGATGGTGGATTTTCAAGAGCTGCAGTTCCCAGCACCACGTGCTCCACAGTGGGGCCCTCTGCCCTCTAGCACGTCAGATGAAGACGAAGACTGTGGATCACTTCTGAGATGTCCCCTCAGCCAATGAGGTAGACCCAAAGCATCGCATCCACAGCTCACCCCAGCCACAGGACTCACTTACCATGTGAGGGGGGCCATCAGTGTGGCTGTGAGTGGGACTTAGGGCAATGTCTGTAATTGGCCTTGAGGCAGAGAACAGGGCCACTGCGGGGCCTCCCCTCTGTCTCCTACATTGCCAGAGCCAGAAGAAGCAATCAGTGGGCAGTGTCCTCCCTGCCCACGTGACTATGTGGAATCCCTGGACTACAACTCCCAAGACCCCCTGCTCCGGGGCAGCAGTGTTCTGTTTCAGCAGGTGAGTTCATGGTGGGCTCAGATCTTGCTCTGAAAGTCTGGCTCCACGTTTGCGCATCCATACACACCCTTCTGTTCATTCATCCTTCTGCCAATATAACCATCTATTCATCCGTCAGTGTCTCTAACCAGCTAAGCAGTCAGTCAGCCCTCTTCTCTTCTTGACATCCACTCATACTCCTATCCACGTATCCACACACAAGTTGTACATTCATCTATTTAGTTTTTTACCCATCCTCCCACCCATTAATCTTTTTTTTTTACATCCATCCATTCATCTGCCCGTTTTCTGCTCCATCTGTTGTATGGCATTTTTTCCTCCAGACATAATATGATGCCATCTTGTGGCAAAGATTAGCTTGGCCTGATAGCCTTGGCTACTAAGGATCAAAATAGTATGGTGATATCCCAGTTTATTGTAAAAGCAGTAGAGCTATTGACACTTCCTGGTAGATGAGAGAGAGAAGGGTCATGAGTTCCTCACCTGGGATTCAAGCTATTGTTCCTTCCCAGTCCCCCTTGCAGCTGCAAGTGGTCTTGGGAGATGTTAGTCTACACAGGAAATGAAAGGTTAACGGTAAGAGAAATTCCATGATGCAGCTCCCTTGAGGTCACCATCCACGACAGGGTGGACTTTGTGTGAGGATGCTGTTCTGTAAGTGACCTCCGCCGTGTCTGTAAGAAAACACAGTGAACTCCTCAGGCTGGGCTATGGCAGAATCGTCATTTGTGCCGGTCTGTGGTATAGACTTTTGTTCCCATCTCCCCTAGTAAAAGTTAATAAACTGGCCCAACCTGGGGCACCGCAGGACCAAAGGTGAGTATGAGAGGAGCGACTGCATGACCCTTAGAAGGCTGAGCCTCTGAGGAATCCCAACATGGCCATTCTTCCCCTAGTAGTGCCACACCTTGTTACTATGGTGTTGGTAGTATGGCTAGTAAGACATGTGCCTGGGCTGAGCTATCTGGAGATGGTGTGTCCATGTGGAGAATGCTGGGGTTCATTGTCCTCTCTGTGCTATGAACTTGGTATGCTTGCTTGATGAATAAGTTCTGCCATGGGCCTATGATGACACTCTGAAAATGGCTGGAAGACTAGAGCATTGCAGCTCCTGAGCAGCACAAATGGGGAGAGATTGCCCTCAAGCCATTGTAAATTGATGTTTCCCTGTCCCGACTGCTTGCTCCCAAATAACTGACACAGAAGCTTAATATTATTTATAAATGCTTGGCTGATAGCTCAGGCTTGTTACTAACTAGCTCTTACCCTTAAATTAACCCATAATTCTTATTTATGTTTAGCCACATGGCTTGGTACCTTTTTGTAGTACAACATTCTCATCTTGCTTCTCTGCACTTGCTGGCAACTCTGACTCCACCCTTCTCCTTCCCATCATCCTTAGTTTGGTCACCCCACCTATACTTCCTGCCTGGCTACCAGCCAATCAACGATTTATTAAACCAATTCGAGTGACAAATTTTTACAGTGTTCAAGAGGATTATTTCACAGCATTTCCCCCTTTTGTCTAATTAAAAAGGAAGGTTTTAACTTTAACATAGTAAGATTATATATAACAAATACAGTTATCAAGTAAGAATTACTTGATATTTGTATTTGGCAAAATTAGAGAAAATACTCTATTATCTATCTTTGTGAGTCCAAAGTTTTGTATCTAGGTTATCTTTTATCAAAATTAAGGAAAACTATAACTATCTAGTCTTCAACTCCATCAATGACCCCAGAAGGTTGAAATATTACTTAATGACAGAGTCCTCCAGCTGTCTGGATTGTCATGCAAAGTTCCTCTGCAATGTTGGGACATCCAACTCTGGCCTACAGGCCTAGCATGCCTGACAGACTTTCCTGTGAATCAGGGAATTTTAAAGGACCATCCTATCTTGTCTTGGCAAAGTTCAGCAGTCACCTTTTTTTTTTTCATCCTGCTTGTCTAGTTTGGACAGTATCTGCCAACAACTGAAGCAAAGGCAGTTTCTTTGCCCACATGGCTAGCTTTTGCCATAAAGAAAGCAAACTCCATATGGAGTTTATTCAATGCTCATTATCTTCTCAGAAGCAGACATGTCTCATTGTCATGAAAAGCCTAAGTTCTTAAAACATTTTAAATGCCATATTCTGTAGGTCTTTGAAGTGTTTGAAGATTGCCTATTTGAAATTTATCTCAGTATGACCATGAAAACATACCTAACATGATTATAAGTTTGCTACTATAGATGACTATTAATCTGTATTTCTTAATTAAAAATTACATTTTAAATGAATTACATAAACACAATACTTTAAACAAGAATAGAAATATACATACAGTATAACAAAATTTACTTTAAATTTGTATCAATAAACCAAAATCGATACCAATGTAAAATATTTAAGATTAATAGCTGTTATTTGAATGAAAGTAGATTCAATAATCTACCCTTTTATCCTATCATTTCTATATCCCCCTTTTCTTTTCAAAAAGAGACCCTTGAATCTAATCTCTTTTGTTCAGCTTTTTTTGTGACCATTACCAATAACACTTGTAACCAATCCCCCTTAAATGATAATAAATATCCATAACCTACTTTTTGGGAATGAGGGCATAGTTCTCTAGACTATTTCCTGCTGATTGGGGGCACTGGTAATCTTTGGTGGATCCTGAGAAAATTTAGGATTATAGCCAAGTCCTGAGTGTAGTATTCTGTGAGGCTGGATTATCTCAGACAGCAGCCTTGAAGCTGTTCTGCATGCAGAATCCAGAGGAAAATGCAACAGGGGTGCTCTGATATGTTGGATCATCTGGGCCATCTGTTCCCACTGGAGATTTTCCAGGGGGCCTTCCTCAATCAAGTCTGATTTTTCTTAACCCAGAGTGAATCCATAACTTCTCATTTCCTTCAAAGTAACATATCATTTGACTTAAATTTTGAAGTCAAGGTAATTTTAGTCAAGGTTGGTTTAATATAGAAGTTTCCATAATCTCTTAGCAGCCAAAAAATTTAAAGACAACACAATAATATACATAATCCATACTTTCTGTGTATTTTCTATCTTTGTTCAACTTATTATAATTCATCACACTGTAAACTACCTAGAGGTTTTTTCATCTGAATGTCTTACTGCATATCTCTACCTTTTTCTGACCACTATTTTCTCTGAATTTGTCAAATGCTAATGGGCTAGACATTGTTAATGTAATTATTGCCTGTATATATTTGTATATAGTTATTATACTTATTGTATATAATTTTTCTGTGTTAGTTAAAACCTTCACTTTTTATTTAGACAAAAAAATGGGAAATGTTGTGTGATATTTTGTTTGTCTTTTGACAAAGTTTGCTTGAAATCAGAGGGCAGAGCTGGCCACTAGTTAACCAAGGAGATCTAGAGGTCTGTATAGAGAGGAAACAGGAAGTAATGAGGTGGGGCAGAGAGACAATCTTGGCCCTTTTGGACAGAGAAATGGAAGAGATGGGAAATGACTATGGCTGCTCCCCTGCTTCTCTGATTTTTCAAGTTTTTACCCCAATATCTGACTCCTGTTTTTTTTGTTTTTGTTTTTGTTCTTTGTTTTTGTTGTTGTTGTTGTTTGTTTGTTTTTGTTTTGTTTTGTTTTGAGACAGAGTTTCTCTGTGTAGCTTTGGAGCCTGTCCTGGAACTCGCTCTGTAGACCAGGCTGGCCTCGAACTCTCAGAGATCTGCCTGCCTCTGCCTCCCAAGTGCTGGGATTAAAGGCGTGCGCCACCACCGCCCAGCTGACTCCTGATTTTTATTGATAAGATTAATTAGATTTACGTTCAAGCCACTGCTGCAGATGTGTGACTGCTGCCCTGTGTAATGTCGTGCACCTGAGGCTGAGGCGGCTGCCCAGTAGGAACCTGCTTCTGTTCAGGAAGAATTAATTATCAAGGAAAAGTGGGTGCAGAGATCATCCTTTACATCAGCCTTGGGATTGGTGAGGAGAAGAAAGAGAGGGAGAGATGAAAGTCCTGGATAATTGTTCCTTCTTGTATAATATTAGAGGGACCAGCCTTAGTATTATACATCCCAGGGGCTCAGGAGAGAAAACTACAAATGGTGAGGACTATTTTTGGGAAATAGAATCTCAGCACACTGAGCTCTATAGTCCACTTGCTTTAATTTCTCTGGGATAACATTCTATTTACACAGCTTCAGTTCTGTTCTCGTGCCTAGTTCCTTTCTTGCCTGATTTCTCTCTATATTTATATCTACTGCTCCCTCTAAGTTCTATCTTGATTCTCTCGTCTTAATTCTGCTTCATCTAGGTCCTTTTCATCTTGTTCTTACCCAGCTAGTACTTACTCATCTGACTCTTCCTCATCTTCCATCTCGTCCACACGTTCTCTCAGGTCAAAATCCTCCTTATCCCTCTCTGTTCTCCGTCTCTCCATTCCCCCCAAGTCTCTCAGGGGTCCAGTTATAAACCCAAGCAATAGCAATCACCTGGCTGAGCAAGGTCACCAGGCTTGAATTCTACGGAGTTATAAAGGCAGGTAAGAATTTTCCTCAGGCATTGAGGCTTTCTTTTATAATCCAAAATGGGAGTGGTAAAAGAGGAGGTCAACTGAGTGCTAATGAGCAGTTTGTATATGAAAAAGGGAGTCTATGTGCTCAGTCTATATTCCTAGAAGTGGTTAGTAAGAAGTTAGAGGTCTGTAAAGTTAGTAAGGCTGTAAGAAAGGAGGGTCCGAGATAAATTGTACAAAGCTATTAATTAAGGTCCACCTGACCTAGGTGGTGTCTCCTTGTGGAATTTACCTTAAATCAGGAGACTAGCATGTGGTGGTCTGGACTGTTATTTCTGTTAGTCCTTGAAAGTGGCTAAGGGAGAGATATGATTCCAGTGCTGAAAGGGGAGAAACAGATGGGCTAGGGGGAAGGAAGCCTTTCCTGAGGCTGTTCTCCAAATACCTTGAATGTGTATGTCCAGAGAGTGATCAGTCCACACTGTTAGCACTTCTTAGGGAAAAGTCAATGGGAAAACTATGAAGTCACACGTGATTTTCATAACAGAAGACAGCTGACAAAATATGTGTGTAACAAGCCAAATAACACCAAAAGCTCCTTGGAATTTGGCTTCCTCTGAAGGAATTCCTTGATCCCTGCAGGTAGTGGCTTTGCCATAACCAGCTGAGCTCTTATATTTTCCTGTGGCCTGTAGCAGTTCCTTAAGGCTGGAGGGCTGAAAGGGAAGAGCACACGCTAGATTCCCACTAAAGAGCCAAAGATGTGGACGCCACGGGAGGAGTCAGATAGCGAGGGGAAGTGAGACAGCAGCGACAAGGGCAGCCCCCACGCCCAGCCTTGGCTCTGTTGGTGCTTTGAATTCTCAAGCCAGCACCCCACCTGTCATTAGTAGTCAGTGCTGCGAGATGCGACGGAGACTAACAACAGCAATTTTTTACTACTTGCAATTTTTAGCATTAGGCTTTTAAGAACAGCTTTGGGACAGGTTTGGACATAGAGCTCTGGGGTTGTTGTTTACTTTCAGACCTTGAAATGTTTCATTTCATACTTTTCTGGCTTTTGTGGTTGCTGATGAACACAGTGGGTAGAGTCTGATGTTCCTGTCTTTGTATATGAGTTGTTTTTCTCATACTGCTTTTAGTACTTCCTTTTTGCTGTTGTTTGTTTGATTGTTTAGAGACAGGTGTTCATTGTGTAGCTCTGGGTGTCATGGAATTCACTATGTAGACCAGGTTGGCCTTGAACTCACAGCCATCTGATTGCCTCTGTCTCCCAAATGCTAGGAGTAAATGTGTGTCTCCAAGCCCAACTCTGCTTTGTATTTTTCACATCGTGGCTAGGATGCGTCATGCAGAATTTCTCCTCTGACCATGTCTGTTAGAGTTCTAAATGCCCCTTGTTTTGGATGGCTACTTCATTCTCTGGGTTCTGGGAGTTTTCTGCTGTAATTTCATTTGAATCATCCGTCTATTGGTCTTATTTTAAGTCTACTCCTTTTATACCCCGAATCCTCAGGTTTGGCCTTTTGAATGCATCACTTCATGAAAATATTGTCCACACTCCTTAATTTTTTTTTGCTTATTTCTGTGTTTCATATTATTGTCCTCCACCTGTGAGATTCCTCCTTCTGCATGGTCTTGTCTTTTGATACATTTTCTGATGTAGATTTCATTTGGTTCTTTCATTTCAACTATTTCTGTGTGGTTCTTTTTTCAAGATTTCAATCTCTTGGCTGAATGTTTCCTCAATATTTTTGACTTTCTACTAACTGCTCCATTCCCTTTGGAGACTGTATTGTTGAGGTCTTGAGTAAGTTCCCTTGGTTGGTGCATCTGTTTCCTTGAGTCTTCTCTATGATCATTAATTTATTTAAACACCAAGACTCTAAATTACCATCCGCTATTCAGTCACCCATCTGCCAATACATCTGTCCAGCCTCTCTGTCATCTGGCATTCTCCCACGTTTCAGCTCTCTGATTTTGGAACCCACTATAGGGAAGTTGGCTAAATAGGCATGATCACGGTGGTGGCTGTGTTCTTTCTTTGCTGTGTTTTACACATCTGTTGGAGTGAGTTATTCTTTCAGTTTTGACTGCCCCTTCTTTTGAGTTCATCCGGATGTTCTGTTTTCTTGATCCTTCCTAGAGTGATGTCTGTGTGGAGTTCAGCCATAGGGTCCGATGAAAATAGTGCTGGCCATCACAGAGTCCCCAAGAATATTCTAAATTGTACACTGAACACCAAGGAGACCAGATGATGTCAAAAACCTGGTCATGGTTTGGATTCTATGAGGCCACTGGGGGCCCTGGTCAGAACCACAGGCTCGATGTGACTTCTGGAACTCTCAGTTTTACAGTGGCCACTGGGACCTCAGAAGTTAAGACAGCAGTTCCACACTGGCCTTTGGGACCTCCATATCCAGAGTTCTTGTCTCTCAGAAGACTCTAAGCTCACTGAAGCTGGAGGCTCAGCTCTGCTCTGACTGCTGGGGCTGCTAGTACCAGAGGTCTGGTCATGGAATCAGAGGCTTAGTCCTGCCAAAGCTCCGGCTTATTTTTAATTACATATCAGCCTTGAAAGTATACTGTAGTTGAAAGTTTTTTCCAGTCCCATCCATCCCCGTGGTCCCAAAGCCCGTTTATACTAATTATAACTGCTTGGCCATTAGCTCAGGCTTATTACTGACTAGCTCTCACACTTAAATTAACCCATAATTCTTATTTATGTTTAGCCACGTGGCTTGGTACCTTTTCTCAGTTCTGCCTTGTCATCTTGCTTCCTCTGTGTCTGGATGGTGACTCCTGACTCAGCCTTCCTCTTCCCGGAGTTCTCCTAGTCTGCTTACCCTGCCTATACTTCGTACCTGGCTACTGGCCAAGCAGGTTTCATTAAACCAGTGTACAAGAGCATTATCCCACAGCAGTATACTTTCAAGAAGATACAATTAGTTGAGATATCTCTAAAACGTCTTCACAGGTCACAGTTAAACCTCCCATGCCACTTCTTGACATGAGTCCCTAGTATCTAACTTTTCCATATATGGTTTTTGTCCCTTCAAAAGAAAAGGTTGATGAACTCTTTGCTCATGGACCAGTTGTAGCTTTACACCTTGTCTTAGTCAGTGTTCTACTGCTGTGAAGAGACACCATGACCACAGCAACTCTTATAAAGGAAAACATGTAATGGGCTTACAGTTTCAGAGGTTTATTTAGTCAGATATCATCATGGCAGGAAGCATGGTAGCATGCAGGCAGACATGGTGCTAGAGAAGGAGCTGAGAATCCTACATCTTGATCCACAGGCAACAGGAAGTAGTCTGAACTAGGCATGGCTTGAGCATAGAGACCCCAAAGCCTCCCCTACAGTGACACACTTTCTCCAACAAGGCCACACATACTCCATCTAAGCCACACCTCCTAATGGTGCCACTCCCTATGAGCTTATGGGGGCCAATTGAATTCAAATACCACATACTTGGTTTTGTAAATAATAGTCACAACTTTTAGCTTATGTGTTGTTTATGACAGTATTTGAGCTGTGGTGGCAAAGTTGACTGGTTAAAACCAAGTTGAAAATATTCTGTCAGACCCTTGGCGTGGAATGGGTGTGACCACTAACCAAGGGCCCAGATGGTGCAGAATTTAATTTTTATTACATGTATTTATTTGAGCAGTGTATATACCATGATGTGTAGACATCTGTGATGCAGATCTTGGCTGTCAGATTAACTACACATGGAATCCTCTAAAACCCAAACAGCTGGGCATGCCTGTGAGAGTTTATTTGTGTCTGGATCATTTGAGGACGGAAGATCTACCCCAACTCTGGGCCACACCCGGTGGCAGCCCACATAAAAGCACACAGAAGGAGGTTTTGCTTTTTGCCTGCTTGCTCTCATTCTTGCTGGCAAATTCATCTCTCCTGTCCTGAGGTGCTCCTTTGCTCGTAGTAGAGCCTGCTTCTTAGGAATTCCAAAACAGACTGACTGGCAGCTCTCTGGGACATCCCTCCGATGCCAGCACCAGACTGGGACTGCTGAGACATCCAGTCTTGGGGACTGAACAACTATGGGATCCTCGGCCTTTCCATCATAAGACATCCATTACTGGACTACCTGGAGCACAGCCTGTAAGACACTCTGGTAACTCCCACGCACATGCGCGCACACATACATGCACACACACACATACACACACACACATGCACACACACACATGCACATACATGCACACACATACATATAAGCATACACACGCACGCACACACATGCACATGCATGCACACACGTGTGCACACACGTACACACTATTCTTAAGAAAGAATGTGTGTCTCAGAAGTGATAATAATGCTGCAATAGTTCTCCTTCAGGGGGTGTGAGTACATGTGGTTCAGTAGACATATATGTGTGATGATCGAGACACAGTACATACTTGGTTCTGTGTAAATTTGAACACATCACCCCCTTTTGTGGAGGTGAATCTGGTGAAGGGGCTACTTCTTCCAGAAATGTAGGATGTTCATATTGCCCTGGCCACCCTCCTGCATAGTATGAAATAAAACAGAGCAGCAGTCCTGTAGGCAAATTCTGGGAAGGCAAACGTTTCTGTTTGAATGTGAATTATCCCTTATGGACTCACGTGTTAAACATTTGGTCCATACCTGGTGGAACTGTTTGGGAAGGTTGTAGGAACTTTAGGAGGCAGAGTAGCCTTGTTGGAGGAAGGCCTGCTGAGAACTGTATAGCGTGGTTACTATGTTCATTCTTTACTTCCTGAGCCTGGTCACTTCCTGTTCACTTTGCTTCCTGAGCATGGTCACTTCCTGTTTACTCCTTGCTTCCTTAGCCTGTTCACTTCCTGTTCACTCTGCTTCCTGAGCCTGGTCACTTCCTATTCACTCCTTGCTTCCTGAGCCTGGTCACTTCCTGTTCATTCTTTGCTTCCTGAGCATGGTCACTTCCTGTTCATTCCTTACTTTCTGAGCCTGGTCACTTCCTGTCCACTCCTTGCTTCCTGAGCCTGGTCACTTCCTGTCCACTCCTTGCTTCCTGAGCCTGGTCACTTCCTGTTCACTCCTTGCTTCCTGAGCATGGTCACTTCCTGTTCACTCCTTGCTTCCTGAGAACTCTCTCTTTCTACCATTTGGGTCCCAGAGATGGAACTCAGGTCATCAGGCTTTGTGGCAAGCCCCACTTTGGCCATTTTCTCTCACACATTTCTTGGCAGGAATCTTTTCCGGGTCACTTGTGCATTTGAAAAGAATAATTTATTTAATACCAGGGGAGCTGTTCTCTGTGTCCGCAGCAACCACAGGGCTACGCAATGTCCTGAGACTTAAAGGATAGCCTTCCTTGCGGCTGACTGCATCCGATGTTACAGATGAGTGAGAGTCTGCAGTAATGACAGGTATGGCTCAAAGCCAGTCTGGCCTCCACATCACTAAACGTACTCATTTCTGTGGTGGTGGTCTTTAGTGGGCCTCCTTCCCTGCTTTCCTCAAGGGCAGCCTTTTCCCTTCCTCTGATTTGAGTTGTGGGTGAGCCCTGGGTGCATCTCAGGGGCCAGGTTTCTCTGGCCCATTCTTAGAAGATGAATGCTCAGAGCACTGGATAGCCAGAGCTAGACACAGTCAGGTTAGAGGCTGTCTAACCTTCCCCTCTGTGCCTTCCTGGGTCAGCTTCAGGGCTCTCCTGTCACAGACACAGGAGCTCTCCTTGGCTTTGTGTTACGGCTCAGGAGGCTTCGTCCAGGCAGAGGGTAGCCTTGTCTCCAGGGCAGACAGACATAACTTTTGGCTTTATATTCTTCCTCTTCCCATCACTGTGACAGAATACCCAAGAGGAAATGAACTGAGGGAGAAAGCACTTTTCCTGGCTCCTGACCTCAGAGGGTTCAGTCCTCTGTGGTGATTCTCATTTGCATTCTCAGGAAATGGCTGCCTGTTTCCACAGGTGCTTGGCTTCTTTTGTGAAATGCCTGTTTACAAGTTTCGTGATCAGAGTGTTCTTTTTTTTTTAAATCTATTTTAGGTTTCTTTGTGATGATGGGGGTGGTTTTGAGATGAGGTCTCACTATGTAGCCCTGGCTAGCCTCTGACTCTCCATGAAGGCTGGCTTCCACCTAACAGAGACCTGTCTGCCTCTGCCTCCTGAGTGCTGGGAATTAAAGGCATGCACCAACGTGGCTGCCTTGTTTATTATCTATTTTTAAACTATATCATAGTTTTGATGTTGAGCCTATGTTTCCTTACCCAGAATTCCAAGTTTTTCTTTATTTCTGTCCCTTCCTTCCCCTGCTCTCTGCTGGTCTCCCTAGGGTTAGTCAGAGATCTCCTCCACCCATCTTAGCTTTCCTTAGAGACTCCTGACTGGGTCCATGAGACAAATTGGTACATGGCAGATTAACCAGGGAAAGGTGTACAAATTTTGGAATTTTAATTGGTTACTTTTATTTTAAAATTTTAACTTATTTTTGTTTTTTAAGATTTTGCTTTTTAAAAATTATGCATCTGAGTGTGGTTTTGTGCGCATGCATGCAGTGCCCAAGGCAATCAGCAAAGAGCATCAGAACCCATGGAGCTGCAGTTACAGAAGGTAAGGTTGTGAGCCACCCACATGGGTGCCTAGGACCAAACTCTGGTCCCCTGCAGGAGGTGGCACCTGCTCTTACTGCTGGGCCACCTCTCCAGACTTTCTTATTTTTATTTTGAGACAGGGTCTCATGTATCCCAGTCTGGCTTATGTATCTGAGGATGACCCTGAACTTCTGAACCTCCTACCTCCATCCCCAGAGCGCTGGGATTGCAGGCATGTGTCTTTATACCTGGTTTTATTGGATGCTAGATGTGGAACCCAGGGCCTTATGCATGTTAGCCAAGCATTCTACCAACTGAGATCCGTTCACAGCCCCATCGAGTTTTATTTCTACATGTACATGGACAGCTTCACAAGCAAGTGAAAACAGAAAGAAATGGCCAAAGCATAAAGCTTTTGCATAAAGATGAATAAAAGAGGTTTGAGATAAGTGAAAGAAAATTCTAGAGTGGTCATTAGAAAGCATATGGAGGGATGGAAGGTTCCTGAATGGTAAGAGTGATTTTAGTAACTTATTTATGCAGCTTTCTCATAGGGGTGTTGAGCAGGGTAGCTGGTGTTCTCGCTGGCTTTGGGGCGCCACCTGGTGGTCTCTTTTATAGTGTTTTTCTCTGCAGCTGTAGTCAAACAAGCCAAGGGTGGAGCCTCACCCGGTGCCTTAGGCCTGCCTCCTGGAGGTAGGCTACACTAGGTGGATGGTCTGGACCAGCACAAGGCATACGTGCCCCTCGGTTGTGTGGCTGCACTGTTGGCGTTTGGGCAGGGACAGTCCCACACTGACACCCTTAGTACCCTGAGGACTCCCCCTGCACTTTGAACATCATCAGCTCAAGCCAAACTGGGGCTAGTGACAGAAATGTCTCTCACCCACCATTAGCCTTCCACAGAACTGTGGAGATTGGAAACCACTGCCTCACCTGAGATCTGCCCTGAGGAGTGGTGTCCGGTGACACTTCTTGTAGGAGTGACTTCTGAGAAATGCTGTTGTTGGTTTGAAGCTTGCCTGACAAACCAAACTTCACTCGACCTGTAACCAGGTTTGTCGTGTGCTTTGGGATCATTTGTAGCCATGTATCATTCTACTTACACACTGAGAATGCAGCCTGTTCAGAACGATCTGGCCTTTAAGAAAAGCAGCGTTGGGTCTGGAAAGATGGCTCAGCGGTGCTGTGTGCTGCTCTTCCAGAGGAGCCAGGTTCAATTCCCAGCACCCATATGGTGGTTTGTAACCATCTGGAACTCCAGGTGATCTGACACCATTGGGCACTAGACATGCATTCATGTGCAGACATACACGCAGACAAAACACCTGTACACATGAAATAAAACCAAAGTTTTTAAAAACTAAAGTAACAACGGAAAAGCAGTATAAATCAATCTTGCTATGCTTTGCTCCTTCTCCTTATTTGCATTTTCTGACCCATTCAGGCCCTTGACTCAGGACAATGTGTGTGTGTATGGTGCAGCAATTAGACCTAAGACCATTGGCTGGAAGCAGAGAGATATTGAAAGCAATACCCATCCCATACCCAAGGAAAAAACGTTGGGAGCAACATATAAGCATAGGTTTGGTAACACCTGGTTGTGGTGTGGACTGTTCTGAGTAAGTGGGGTCAGAAAAACAGTTCCCACTCTTATCACACTCCTGTAAATGACAAACACAAAAGTCCCTCATTCCTTCTCATTTCTGCCTTTGCCACGCTGTGCAATGGAGAGGACAGCCCTGGACTGAGAGACCAAGACAGATCAAGATAAATCAGACCCACTCCTGGGTAAACAACAGCATGGGTTAGTGAAATTTCTTCTGTGCAGCACATCCTTAGTCTCTGACTCCCACTGCCCCAGAGATGGGGGAGAATCACTGATCATATTCCAGGGAGGAAAGCAGAATCTATGAAGCGTCTCAAATCTCCAAGTGCCACAGGCACCAAAGGGTTTTTGTTTTTGTTTTTCCAAGCCCATGGCTTCCTCCACTATAAACAGCTGCACTGGAGTGTGTATCAACAGGCCCTGACTTGGATGCTGGGGCAGCACCTGCAAGCCTGCTCCCACGTGGCCCACCCAAGCTGCCACAGAAGCAGAGCTGCTCAGGGTATAGATGTGACCAAATTTGTTGGGGCCAGAACCAGGGTCCTGGCAGCACTGGCAAGCTCAGCTCTGCCATCTGTCCTCAGTGGACCATTGAAGAGGCAGGAAGTGTTGAGAGATTTATGTAATGTGACCACGGTGGTCAAGGGACAAATGAAGAGGTCCGGAGGTCTGCCATGCCCGCTCCTGGAACAGGGGTGGGAGTAGTTTGAATAGAGAGGCAAGAAGCATGCGTGACTAAGCAGAACTGGTCAAACTGGTCTGTCATAAGCCTGTTTGCTGGTACAAGGTGCCCGGTCAATTCTCTTTCCCAAGACAGCTCCCACCTCTAGCTGCCTCCAGGGACCCAGCCTTTTCTGTTTCCCACCATGGAACTCTGGAAACTGCAGTTGCATTGGGTCCATTGCCTCGTAGTGTGATGGCCAAAGCAAGGGACAGCACATCCTCTCTTTGGAAGATCTTCACTTCAGGAATGGCTGCAGACGGGTCTCAGCGTGTGCTGAAGACCACTGTGGAGTAGAGACCTTTAAATAGCCTGGTCACAGCCCCATAGACTGTGCCAGAGGTTGTCACATGCTGTCAACACAAAATGCAGCTCTCACTTCAAAGAGAGTAAAGGATCATTTATTCGGAAGCCAAATATAAGTGATCCTGGCCTGGGAACACAGATTTAGGTCACACAGATTGTGAAAATGGTTCTGTGAAGTTTTTACAGTTGTAAAGAAAAGCCATGGTGGAGGGTTGGATGAGAATGCCCTCCCAGGGGGGGGGGACTCATAGGTTTGACTACTTTGACCCCAGATTGTGGAACTGTTTAGAAAGGATTAGGGGTTGTGGTTTTGTAGGAGGTGTGCCACCAGGGAGGAGGTGTGTCACTGGGGACAGACTGAGGTTTCAGAAGACTCATGACATTGCCACTGTGCTCTCTGCTTCCTGCCATGGATGAAGATGCACGCTGTCACTTGTCCCTGCCAGCATGCCTTTGCCATCATAGATGTTAACCTTCTGGAAGTGGAACCCAATTAAACACTTTCTTTATCATTTATTTCTCTTAGTCATTGTGTTTTGTCATAGCAATAGAAACCCTGACCAATGAAGCTACAGATGGAGGCATTTTCCAAACATATCAGTGAAATACTAAGTAGGTCGGTTAAAGCAAAGCAAGGAAACCTTTGCTGTAGGCTTCAGACACTATCAGTAACATTCTCCTTTTATTGTATTTTTTGTTTTTGCATCCCGACCACAGTTTCTCCTCCTCTCCTGTCTCTCCCTGCCACCCCCCCCACATCCACTCCTCCTTTCTCTTCAGAAAAGGGCAGGCCTCCCATGGATATCAACCAGCCATGGCATATCAAGTTGCAGTAGGACTAGGCATCTCTTCTCCTATTAAGGCTGGACAAGGCAACCCGGTAGGAGGAAAGGGTCTGAAAGGCAAATAACATTCTTATCCTCTGGGTTGGTGGGAGCTTGTTAATACATCCCAAAATGTTTCACATGATGGTAACAAGGATGTTAGGTTAGGTCAGGTGGTAATGAATGGATGTTGAGGGGCTTAAAGATAGCTCAAGACAATTCGTTGTGATCTGCAACATTCCCACACTCCACAACCACATCCCCAATCCATCCAGCAGCCTTATGGGAACTTTAACATCGGTGTGGCATTTTGTAGAAACTATGGAGGAGTTGAGAAACGTGGGTTTGGGTGGTTTGCTGAAGAAGGAAGCTGAGTTCAATTTCCAGGTGAGCTTTGTTAGGAAAGGGGCCTCCACAGCCATGGCAGGGTGCAGGTGGGAGAGGACGGCATGGCTGGGCCTCAAAGGGAGAGACTTGCAAACCTGAAGAGAACTTCATTAAGAAGGATGCTCAGAGTGAAGGGTCATAAACATTATGGTGGGGAAAGCAAAGGAGGGAGGGAGGGAAGAAGGGTGGGAAGGAGAGAGGGTGTGAGGGAGGGGAGGAGGGAGGGAGGGAGGGAAGGAGGGAGGGAGGGAAAGAACTAGTGGAGTCCTTGATCTAGCACAACCACCGCCATGTTCATGCTGGCATCGCTACCTTCCTGTGAGGCAACATAGTACGTCTGCCCTGGAAGCTGCCAAAGCACAAAGCTGTAGTGACTCTCTTGTCCTTGAGCCACAGTTGGAGGGGACTGCTGAGACCAGGACTCCAGGTCCTTGTCTGGCCCACCCTGCTCTCTGAGGTGACATCAGACATCCATGCTCCAAGCTTTCTGCTGTGCAGGCTTTTTGGACTGCCAATCCCCAAATCATGACACAGAGACCTAATATTATGAAAGCTCACGTAATAGCTTAGGCTTGCTTCTAACTAGCTCTTATAACTTAAATTAACCCATTTCTATTCATCTACATGCTGTCACATGGCTTGTGGCCTTTACCTGACCCATCTCTCTTCTTCCCCAAGACCTCTATCCCCAGAAGTCCCACCTAACCTCTCCCTGCCTAGGTATTGGCCATTCAGCTCTTTACTAAGCCAATCACAGTGATGTAGCTAGAGTTTTCCTGCCTGGCCCACAGTCAGGACAAATCTCTCTCACCCGCCAGTCCCACAGCTGCTCAGACCCGACCAAGTAAACACAGAGACTTATATTGGTTACAAACTGTATGGCCGTGGCAGGCTTCTTGCTAACTGTTCTTACAGCTTAAATTAATCCATTTCCACAAATCTATACCCTGCTATGTGGCTCATGGCTCATGGGTTACCGGAGTCTTCACATGCTGCTTGTCCTGGCAGCGGCTGGCAGTGACTCTCCCTGCCTTCCTGTTCCAATTCTCCTCTCTGTTAGTCCCGCCTACACTTCCTGCCTGGCCACCTGCCAATCAGTGCTTTATTTATTGACCAATCAGAGCAATTTAACATACACACCATCCCACAGCACAGTGACGTATGTATCTTCACACTGGTAAAGGAATATTCCACACCATTCTGACTCTCTCCTCATCCGGTGAGGTGAGCCTAGACAACTACCTCCACCATTTCATTCAAAAAAGACCCTTTGCTTTAAAGCTACTCAGAATGCCAATGTACACAACATTCAAGTCCAGCTGAGGGTGAGTGGTTGGATGGAAGGTTGGAATCATGCTGCTTAATTCTGGTTCTGACAAAAAAAGTCAGGCTGGCCTTAAACTCACAGAGATCTGCCTGGCTCTGCCTCCCGAGTGCTGGGATTAAAGGCGTGCTCCACCACCGCCCAGCAGCCTGCTTTCTTAAAGACCTCAGACCTGCCAGCCCAGGGATGGTACCACTCACAATGGGCTGGGCCCTCCCCTACCAATCACTGATTAAGAAAATGCCTTACAGCTAGCTCTCCTAGAAGCATTTCCTCAACTGAGGCCCTTCCTCTCTGATGACTCAAGCCTGTGACAAGTTGACACAAAGCCAGCCAGTGCAGCATAGTAGTCTGAGCTGGCACACGCCAGCACTCGGGAGGCAGAGATCAATGCATCTCTGTGCGTTTGAGGCTAGCCTTGTCTACATAGCAAACCCCAGGCCAGCCAGGGCTACATAAAGCCTGTCTTAGAAACAAACAAAAATAACTAAGAGATTCTTTTTATTTCTGTGAAGAATGCACTGGGATTTTGATGGTGATTTATTCAATCTGTAGATTGCTTTTGGTAAGGGAGTAATTTTTCAGTATCGATTCTCCTGATCAATAAGCATGGGGAATATTTCTATCTTCCAGTACCTTCTTCAACTCCTCTCTTGAGTGTTTTAACGTTTTCATTGTAGATATCTTTGATTTTTCTAGTTAGGTTTCTGGTAAGGTTTTGCATGTGTGTGTGCTCGTGTGTGCTTGTATGTGCATGCATGTGAGTGTGCATGTGTGTGCATGTGCATGTGTGTTCGTGTGCGTGTGCATGGTCCTGTATGTGATGAATGCGATCTGGTTTCTCCCTCACCATACTTGTTACTGGTGTATAGGAAGGCTGCAGATGTGAGTATGTTAATTTAAACCCTGCCACTGTGTTGAAAGTGTTTAGCAGTTCTAAGAGCATCCTAGTGGGAGCCTTAACGTTAGCTCTTAGGTATAGAATCGTATCATCTGCAAATAAGGATCATTTGACGCCCCATTTGTATCCCTTTATTTGATTCTCTTGCTGACGTTAAAATTTCCAGCAATGAGAATGGAGAAAGAGGACCCTTCTCTACACTGATTTTAGTGTGAATACTTGGATTATTTTCCACTCACTGTGATGTTGGCTCCAAGTTGGTTGTATTTTTCCTTCATTATTTTGGGGTGCACTCTTTCTGTTCTTAGTTTCTTCAGGATTTTTGTCAAGAAAGGTTGTTACATATTCTCAAAAGCTTTCTCTAAGTCTATTGAGATGGTCGTGTGGTTTCTGTTCCTGAGTCCATTTGATGCTCTTTTAGAGGACCTGGGTTTGGTTCCCAGCACCACATGGTGACTCACAACTGTCCACAACTCCAGTCCCAGGGCATCTGATGCTGCCCTTCTGATGGTGTACATCAAATGCAGGTATTGCACCTACACTCAGGCAATTCACTAATATTATTATTAATAATATTTACACATAATATAAAAATAAAATTAAAACATTGAATTAGCATGCACAGTGTTAGGTTACATTATGGCATTTTCAAGCAAAATTAGTTTTTGTTAATTGGCTTCCTCATCTCCCTGCTCCTCCCGTGCCCTCTCCTCCCCTTTCCCTGATACCCTTCTTTCACTTTATGGTGTATGTGTCCTGCTGCCCCACCTCTTCCTCAACTGTCCTCACTGTCTCATGGTCTCCTTTCTATATCCACATTCACCCACTTGTGTGAATATATATAGACATCACATGGTAGGATCTGCATATGATGGGGAACATGGGAGTTAATCTGGAGCACTTGCTCCAATGGAGTATCTGTGCTCTGTGCTCTTCAATGCCTGGGTTAGGTTTCTCTTCAGCTTCTCCCTCCTGACCTCTTTCATGTTTCCTTGGCTATGTTCTTGCAATTTCTTGAAGTCTGTTTTCCAATGCATTTGTTCTGTAATATATGCAGCAATTACATAACACATAATACCACTCGGAATTTCTAAGTTTAAAAGTGAAATGAAAATCCACAGGCCTCTTCCTACAGTTTCAAAGCCTTTAAAAGCTTTTCCAGCTTCAACAATTAATCTCACAATTAAACCTTCCCAGCAGGGCTTATGATGCGAATGCACTACAGACCAACACAGACTCGCTGTGGCTGATTTTGAAGTGGTACCAGAGGAAGAAACCCCATGGTGAAGATGCTTTTTGGCCTCCTAGGGCCTGATTCAGCCACTTAAGTCCAATGTGGCCCTGCCTCCCGCAGTTTCCTCTCATCTGGCTTCTACCTCTTATCTGCAGAGTCTCCCTGGTTATGTGCCAGCTGCACCCTGCCACTTGGACGGCGCTGCCCACCATCACTTTGCATTGAATGTGTACTTAGGTAGCAGAGTCCCTCATGATGCATGAGCTCTGCCCGCAGCATGTGGCTGCAGAGCAGTGTGCAATGGCAGGAAGAGCAGCACTTGATGATGGGCTGGGAGACAGGCGGGTCTAAGGAAGAGGGCAGCGGTGGCCTGCAGCCCAGGTGTAAGTGTGGGGCTGGGGAGCAGCTGGTGGTGAGGCAGGCAAGGCTCTCTGTGGTGATATTTTATTGTACTCTAATAAAATTTGCCTGAAGATCAGAGGACAGAGCCAGCCACTAGATTAAACATAGAGGCCAGGCAGTGGTGGCACCCACCTTTAATCCTAGCACTCGGGAGGCACAGGTCCATCTGGATCTCTGTGAGTTCAAGGCCACACTGTGCTATATGAGATTGATCCAGTCTAGGAGAGAACAGCCAGGCAGTAGTGGCACACACCTTTAACCCCAGTATTTGGGAAGCCATTAATATCAGCACTAGGAAGGTTGAGATAGGAAGTGAAATGGCTGGGCGGAGAAAGGTATATGAGGCACGAGGAGACAGGAAATAGAGGCCTTTCGGGTGAGGACTCAGAGGCATTCAGTCAGAGGATTCGTGGAGTTGGTGAGGTGAGAAGTGGCTGTGGCTTGTTCCTTTGTCTCTCTGATCTTTCAGTATTTACCCCAATATCTCTCTCCAGGTTTTTATTAAGACCATTAGGATTCGAGCAATAGCTATTCTGCTGGGTGACTGCTGAGCTGGGATCTCTTGATCAGCTGTTACAAAGGCTATGACAGAGACCAGAGCATCTTCAAATCCCATGTCTCTGAGAGTGCTGTTTATCCCGTCTGAGTTTGGAAAGCAGTTGAATGCACTTGATGTTTTAAGTTGATTCAATACTTAATTTTAAAACATATATAGTTTTTAATCTTAAGAGTCTTGAGCCTGGAACTGTTGATCCCCCTGCTGTAGCCTCCTGTGTGGTGGGATAAAGGGCTGATTTTTTTAAAACTTTATCTAATGTGCATTGGTATGAAGGTGTCAGATCCCCTGTAACTGGAGTCAGAGACAGTTGTGAGCTGCCATGTAGGTGCTGGGAATTGAACCCAGGTCTGCTAGAAGAGCAGCTAGTGCTCTTAACTGCTGAGCTATCTCTCCAGCCCCAAGGACTGTATCTTTCAAGTTAAAAAGGAGTGGGCTGGAGAGATGTCTCAGCAGTTAAGAGCACTTGCTTCTCTTGTGAAGGACATAGGTTCCCAGCATCACATGGTGGCTCACAACTGCCTGTAACTCCAGTCTCAGAGGATCTGATGCCCTCTTCTGGCCTCCACAGGCACTGCATGCATGTGATGCACAGACACATATGTAGTCAAAACACCTGCACACATATAAATAAATCAAAAGAAGGAGGAGGAGGTGGGAGGACTCCTCAAAGATGGTCTGGGGCAAGCATAGAAAATGGGATCCTCTCTTAAGGTGGAGAGGGAGCATGCCCAGATAGCCTCAATGGTGAGGAGTGATGGTTGATCACACTCTCACAACAGAAGAGGTGCAGGCTAGTCCCTGCTTTGGTAGCTGTAGTTGGTTGTTTTTTACTCTTTGCTACTTTGGGGGTCTGCCAGCCACATTCCAAATAAATACACATGGAGACTTATTATTACTTATGAATACCTGGCCATAGCTTGGCTTATTTCTTGCCAGCTTTTCTTAACTTAAGTTATCCCATCTATCTTTTGCCTATGGGCTTTTTTCTTTCTCTATTCTATACCTTTCTTTACTTCTTACTCTGTGGCTTGCTGTGTGGCTGTGTGGCTGTGTGGCTGTGGCCCCTGATGTTTCCCTTTTTCTCCTTTTACTCCTTGGTCTCTCTTGCTCCTCTCAGATTTCTCCTTCTATTTATTCTCTCATTGCCAGCCCTGCCTGCCCTTCCTCCTGCCTCGCTATTGATCATTCAGCTCTTAATTAGACCATCAGATGTTTTAGACAGGCAAAGTAACACAGTTTCACAGAGTTAAATAAATGCAACGTAAAAGATGCAACACATCTGTGCATCATTAAACAAATGTTCTACAGCATAAACAATGTAACACACCTTAAAATAATATTCCGCAACAGTGGTCTGTGTCTACCTGTACTCCAGATGAGCATTGCAGCACCCTAAACAAGTACTTGATTATTATTATTATTATTATTATTATTATTATTATTATTATTATTATCATTACTATTATTATTTGAGATAATGTCTGTCTATGTAGCTCTGACTGTCCTGAAACTCACTATGTAGACCAGGCTGGCCTTGAACTCACAAGATCCAGTTGCCTCTGCCTCCCATGTGATGAGATTAAAGGTATGCGCTACCATACTCAACTCTTGAAATAACAAAAACGTTATCTCTGCTGTGCTAAGCTAATGGAAAACACAGCCCACATGTCTCTAATGGTGACTCTGCAGGGTCATTCTAGCCTTGTGCTAGCAGAGGGCACTGTCACTCACAACAGTGCACAGAGGCTGTGCCGTGTGGAACCAGAGACCTAGATTAGGAGTTGAGAACCACACTCTGAAGTAAGCAACCAATCCCTGGTGACACTGCCCTCATCCAATCACAGTGACTCACCTGTTGATGCCCACCAATCACAGTGATTCACCTGTGGACACCCACCAATCACAGTGATTCACCTACCACTACTCACCAGTCACAGAGATGAATGAGCACACGAAGAGTAGGTGTCCCCACAACAGCAGGTGAGATGATCAGTGCTGCTCCCTTTGCGCTTGGTACCGGGGTAGTGACTCTGAGGACCTATAATTTTTGTCAAGTATTCCTCAACAGTGTGTCGACAGAAAAAAGCTCTGAGGAGGTCTCACAGCTGATGGGCATCTCAGCCATAAATATTCACCTTCAAATCTTGAGGGTGTCTGGAATCAAATGAAGCCCAAACCCCGCTTTTAGATGACTTGTGTGCCCAGTGGCAGCATGATATACAGAAGTGCCACCCTCAGGACAAATGTGCTGTGGGGTGGACAGTCGACCCCATCACGGCAGGGGAGTTATCAGAGAGGCCACACTTGAGGGTCACCCGTGGGAGCAGACACTCTGTCTGGCATCGTGACAGCTCTTGAAAACCACAGAGCCCTTACACGTATACATATATCCAGGTTTAAGGACAGAAATGGTTTTCCACGTGCTGTCTGGGTCAGCAGAGTGCCCAAGCTGAGATCACCTCGGGGCACACTTCTCTCAGAAGTCTATGTAATGAGGCTCTCTCCACTCCAGACCTGAAAGCAGCATCCTCTAGCAGCACGCTTTCAATAGGAGTGTGCCCACCAGGAAGTGGCTATAGACATCGGTTCACAGACACAGTGATTAGCCCAGCAGTAACAAAGAAGCCAGGAGATAACCAGGGTCCCACTGGCTGCAGCCCTGTGCTGTTGTGTCCACCCCCACCATCTCCTATGTCTGGGCTCTGCCTAGAGAGCCGTCTGATGTCCATAAAACTGGATATGGATCCCTAACAGACTCTTTCTCTCCGGCCCCTTTTCCAGAGATGTAGACAAATGTAAACAGCCTTCAGATAAATCCTCAAGATGGTCAAGTCTGAAGGTGATTATGATAAAGATTCAACAGCCTGGGCTTTCAGCCAAAGGTGTTTCCTAAAGTTTATTGAATGTCAAAAGTGGGCAGAGGACAAGCAGGTGGAGAGGTAAAGGGAGCCTGAAGCACCAGGGCCTGAAGCTGAAGCACCAGGCTGGTAAGGAACAGGGGTGGCCTGCTTAGGGGATTACATGTTTAGGGCTGAAGCCGTTTTCTGGGTGAGGCATTTTCTACTAGTCTTGGTTGTCCCTAAGCAGTGTGCCTAGCAGTCTTGGAGAATGCCAAGGACAATGGAGACATTGTCTGAGGATGTCTCAAGGCTGTGATGGAGGCAGACTTCCTCCAGAAATTGTGGGGAGTGCTGCGGGACATGGGCCACAGAGTCTCCTCCGTATGTAGATAAAGGAATTTTGAAACAGTTGCAGAGGGGAACTGGAGGAGGGTTTAGTGGTGTCGGGGGAGAGAGAATGCACACTTAATGGCAGTGCAGACAGGCGTGTGCTCCTGGGAATGCTAGAACAACTGTTCTCAACCTGTGGGTCACAACCCCTTGGGGGGGGTCAGATGACTCTTCCACAGGAGTTGCCAAAGACCATCGGGGAACAGATACTTATATTAAAACTCATAACAGTAGCAAAATTACACTTATGAGGTAGCAACAAAACTAATTTTGTGGTTGTGGTCACCACAACATGAGGGTCTCAGTATTAGGAAGGCTGAGAACCACTGTGTCAGAAGCACGGAGATGGAGCAGGGGTCAGCAGAGGGGTCTGGACGCAGCTGCACCACATTGGAGGAATGCTTTGGGGTGCGTATCTCATTAAGGGGACAGTGACTCTGCCACTGTGCTTTTTATCTTCAGGGTCTCATGTTTCTTTTCACCTCTGGCACAGCTGGACTTGCTTAGGTTGTGCAATATGATTTCCCTTTTGAACGCAGGCAGACTCTTGCCTGGAAGGAGGCCAACTTACCTGGTCATGCCACTCCTGTTTCTGTTATGCCGGAAACAGTGAGCCCAGGGCACGGTGGTAAATGTACTTACAAGACTGGAATAGATTTTTAAAATTAATGGATGTGGGTGGTTTTTTTTTTGACGCTTTCATATATATATATGGTGTATTTTGATTATTTTCACGCTCATCAATCTCCCTCATTGGCACCCCTCTCCACCAGTCCCTTTCATGTCTTTTCATTTTGTTTTGTGATCTGAATTTAACCAGGGTCATCTGTGTGACCATGGATTTGTAACTATCAAATGGGGCCCGATGGTCACCATCAGGTATACAATTATATAGCGTATACCTATAACATAGACTATATGCTGTGGAGCTGGGCATGGAAGCACACGCCTTTAATTCCAGCACTGAGGAGGCAGAGGCAGGTGGATCTCTGTGAATTTGAGGCCAGCCTGGTCTACAGAATGAGTTCCAGCACAGCCAGGGCCACACAAAGAGACCCAAACATACAAACAAACAAAAAGAATATGTGCTGTGGAACAGACAGAAACACAGTGGAAACATTTAGAGCAAGGGAGAGGGAAGAGAGAGAGAGAGAGAGAGAGAGAGAGAGAGAGAGAGAGAGAGAGAGAGACATGAGTGAGAATTGCCCCCTGTGAGATAATGGAGTCTTTTTATAATAATTAAGTTACTTGGTTGTGCATCATGGGTCATTTCAGGTGAGGTGCTGGGCTTAGTAGGAGTAATTATTTATATATGCCATTACCAAGCATGTCTGGTCCAGACATCGAGGATGTGGGAAAATTTTGATTTTTTTTTTTACTTTGGCTTTTTATTTTTGGTCTTTCATTTTATGTGTATGAGTGTTTTGCCTGCTTGTGTTTCTGTGATCCTGTGTGTGCCTGTGCCTGCAGAGATCAGAAGGCATGCGATCCCCTGCACTGAAGTTACTAGCACTGAGCCACCACGTGTGTGCGCTTGGAATTGAACCTGGGTCCTCTGCAAGAGCCGTGGGATGTCCCTGAAGAAATGTGGGGACATGACAGTAAACCAGCCCCAGAGAGAGGGCTTTGGGGCCACAGGCAGCTGGATGGGGTGTGTGGAAATGAGGTGATTCGTTTGAGTTCCAGATGCCAGACACCACATTGCAGGACTGAGTGCTTGCTTCCCTTGGCTTGGTCTTCTTTACAGATGTCCTCATTCTTCTCTTCTGAAATGGAAATGTCTATTATATGTCATTTGCTGGAAGTACGTAATAAAAAAGTTTACAGGGTCGCAGTTTGAGACCTTGGACTTTTGTTGGGACTGTTAAAGACCATGGGGACTTCTGAAGTTGTACATTTGATGTCAAGAGATTGAAGCCTGTTAGGCCCAGGGGCAGAATGTTGTTTGAATGTGAAAAGTCTCCCATAGGCTCATGAGTCTGAACTCTTTTCTTTTTCTTTTTGGAGCGGGGTCTTGCTATGTTGCCCAGCCTGGGGTGCAGTGGTTCCTCACAGGCACGATCCTACTACTGGTCAGCATGGAAGTTTTTGACAGGCTCTATTTCTGTCCTGGGCGGTTCACCCCTCCTGCTCCCAGAAAGGCACCGTATTGATGCTGAATTTAGTGTAGACACACGATCAGCATAGTGCCCTACAGCTCAGAACACCTGGACTCAAGCAATCCTCCTGCCTCAGCCTCCCCAGTATCTGGGACTTCAGGCATGCGACACCATGCCCGTCTTGTGTTTGAATTCTTAGTCTCAAACTGATAGCACTGTTTGGGAAGGTGGTGGAACTTTTAGAGGGAAGAACCTTATTCATGGAAGTGGGCTACTGGGGGCAGGCCTTATAGCCTAACCCCATTTTGGTTGTACTCTCTGCTTCCTAAGTGCTGCAGATATACTGTTACCAGCCAGCACTTCGATCCTGTAATTGTTGCTTCCCTGCTTGCTGCCAAGTGTTCCTCTCCATGATGGACTCTGTCCCCATGGAACTGTGACCCAACTAAGCCCTTTCTTCCCTAAGCAGCTTTCTTCAGGGTATTTTATCACGGCAACAGGAAATCAGCCAGGCCACTTGAACACGGTCAGTGAGAGTATTCATTTGTGCAGCTGCAACAGAATGCACCATGGATGTTTCTAGCAAAGCTAAAATAAAACTACCACACAAACAAGCCATTCTGCTCGGGAATCGTTCTCTCAGCTGTCAACTTAATGGGGTTTAGAATCAGTAGGAAAACAGTCTTAGCGTGTGTCTGTGAGGGAGTTTATTCCATAGGTGGGAGGGAGCCCTGGACTGAATATAAAGGAGGTCAAGCAGAGCAGCAGCATTCATCTCCCCGCTTCCCGAGTGCAGATGCAATGCCCCGGCTGTTTCACACCCACTCCGTGATGTCCCTGTCGTGACAGACTCTGTTCTCAAACTGTGGGCTGGAACAGTTTTCAAGTTGCTCTACACTAGTGAGAAAAGTAACCGAGACACCACTCCTGGCACACCCAAAGGGCTGTACATCCTACCACAGGGATGTTTGCACATCCATGATCATTGCTTCTCTGTGGAATCTGCCAGATGTCCACTAACAGGTGACTGGGTAAGAAAATGTGGCATGTGCATTATCAGGGAATAAGCATTTCTTTTTTTGGGGGGAGGGCAGGTCATATTTCCATTGATAAAAGCATTTAAACACATACTCAGTAGGAAGCTTGAGGACAACTGTATTAGAATTTGAGAGAAAAACAGAAGGGCAGACAGGTTATAGAACTTGTCAATCACTGGGAGGAGGGAGATGGAATAGAGGTCAGCAAGCATCTGCTTGGGAAGGGTGAGAGCACAGGAGTTCAGGGCAAGTGTGTTAGGATATAGGCTGGTAAACAGACTAGATAGAAGGGGGAAAGAGAAGTTATGCTTCTGAGTTACAACTCCTGAAACCAGGCAGACTTACCAGTGAGTGTCTGCAAGCAACTGCCTTGAGGGAGGAGTGCCTGAGGTGTGGAAGTACAGTCTCCCATTGAGTGGGTAATTAGCCTCCCATCTTATCAACATGTCTTCAGGTGTCCTAGCCAGTTGATTGACAGGCCCATTTAGATGCACTTTTAAGGGAGGGGATATTGGTTTTCAATGCTTTGGGCAGTTTAGAAAGCCACATTTCTACCCCCAGTCTGAGATAAAACTCACACACTGTTCTTCACCTAGGAGAAGGTAGCTTCCCTTAAATAGCCCTCCACTTCCTGTTCACATGGTATTTTAAATCATTTTAAATAAAAAATTTGTAAATTTTATATGTATGAGTGTTTTTGCTTGTGTTTGTGCGCACTATGTGCAGACCTGGTTCCTTTGGAGGTCAGAAGAATGCATTGTGTCTCCTGGAACACAAGGTACAGGCCATTGGGAGCCACCAATAGGGCACAGGGAACCAAACATGGGTCCTCTGCAAGAGCAGTAAGTGCTCTTAACCACTGAGCCATCTCTCCAGCCCTGAGAATTTTAAATCTCAAGGAGGGACAAATGAGATTCTTCCTTTCCTCAAAACTGGTGTTATCAGCATTGGAAACAAACCAAATAATCTCAGCATCTCACAAAGGAAACCACAAAGAGAAAGCAGCTCGCCAAGGCACAAGTGTGTACCAGAACCGAAAACCAGGCTAGCAACACAGCTGGGCTAACACGGCTCCTGCCTTGTATCATGACACAGGTGGTGGGTGACCACGTCTCATTCCTGCTTCAGAATCTGACACAATTGGCCAATCGGCAGAGAGGAGAGGCTCGGGAATGAGTCCTTGCTGGGCTTGGCTGCCTCTGATAAAACACAAAACAACATGTTTCACCCCAAGGAAATGATGAGACCCGAAGCTGATGGCTTTTACGTTCGGTAATGCTCATTCCTAAAATATATACACAATTGAATTGTATTCAGTTGTAAAGGAAAATATGAAATTTGTAGGAAAATGGATGGAACTGGAAAATATTACGTTAAGCAAGGTAAACCAGGCTCAGAGAGATAAATACTACATGCTCTCTCTCGTGTGCAGACCTTAGCTTCTAATGTATATGTGTACGTGTATGCATATGTGTGTATGTGGGAGTGAGGGTATGCAGAGCCAGGAAACCAGAAAGAGGACCATGAGAGGAGAGAAGGGAGAATTAAGGGAGAGGAGTGAGGAGAGCAGCAGAACCTCATATGTGAAGTGGGAGGAGATAAGTGAGGATGGAGAGAAGAAGGTGTGGGGGAGATCAGCCAATCCTAGGTGTGTTGAAAATGCCATAAAGAAGCCTGCTGTTTTGTAAGCTAATTAAAGAATAATTTAAATTTTAAAATATTTCCAAGGCCAGAATATACCCTTAGTAGAACCGAGATAGAACATTTACACCTCAAAGATGTAGAGCTTACCCTAAACATTAGAGGGGCCCAATGAAGGTTAAAGATGTATGCCTGGGCACAATAACCCTAGGGTGTGGTGGTGGCACCATACCTTGGTGGTAACCACAGCTCTCTAACTGGACTGAAGGCCTGCTCAACGAGAGAGAAATCATGCCTGGTACTGGAAACTGAGGCAACCACTCAGGGCTAGTGAAGTCATGGATATTGGAGAAGAATCTACAACCACTTTACTAACCAGCATAATCCCTAACCACATTCTAAATATTTGTCCTTATACCCACAGGTAAGTATATTCCTCACCCCTCATCAAAGAAACTCTGCAATGGATGGAGCCCATTACAGAAAACCGCAACCAATCAAAATGCAGAGCTGTGGAGCCCAGTCCCAATGGACACATCTACAAAACATCCTGTGCCTAAGGCTCAGGGAACGCTGCAGAAGAGGGGGCTGAAGGACTGTAAGAGCCAGCGGATTGGGGAGTGTGCTGTGAGATGGTGTCTTTAGTCATGTCAGAAGCTACAATCAAAGTCTCACCAACATGACTGCCTGCCATGAGCTGAACAAGGACAAGAACAATAGACATGCTGATGCAGACATGAGGAAGTCCAGGAGGACTCAGCTATACACAGAACCACAGCACCTAAGGCACGTGAGAGGGGGGGACATAGTCTTTCCCAGGGAGGAGCACGCTGATTGATCGGTTATCCAACACCAAATGGTTAGCTTGAAAACATACATACACGTAATGGTACACAAAAAGAGCAGGGTGTATGTATATATTTAGGAACATATATCTATACACACATACGTTTGCAACAGCAGTTAGTGAAAATGAATTTGAGAAAGTAAGGAGGAGTGTATGGGAGGAAAAGGACAAGGAAACGATTGTCTCAAAAATTTACAGATATAAAACTGGGCAGTGGTGGCACACGCCTTTAATCCCAGCACTCGGGAGGCAGAGCCAGGTGGATCTCTGTGAGTTCGAGGCCAGCCTGGGCTACCAAGTGAGTTCCAGGAAAGGCGCAAAGCTACACAGAGAAACCCTGTCTCAAAAAACCAAAAAAAAAAAAAAATTACAGATATAATTAAAAGATAAAGCAAGCCTGAGCTGGCAAGACGGCTGAACAGGTTAAGGCATTTGCTGCTGGGCCTGACAACATAGAGAACTGACGGATGCAAGCGCATGGTGTTCACACATACATGGGTGTATTCCCCACATCTGCTCCCACCCCATAAATCAACGTTGCAAAGAAGTAAATAAAAGAGGAAGTGAGCCTGGCATTAGTAAGAAGTGTTTTGAAAGAGAGGAGATAGCTTTTAGCTGTTTCTTGAATTTCCTGTCTGGAGTTCCCAGGCGAGTGTGTGAGGAAGCGTACCTGAGTAAGGAGGGAAGCTATGGTGGAGAACTCCACAGGAACACGAGGGCAGAGAGGTCACAGGGTCACAGAGGATGGAGTAAGGTCAGGAGCAGAGCTGGAAAGCTGAGCCTTGGCTGGTGGAGGAAAAGCATCCCTGCCTCCTTCATCCAGGAGACCTGGCTGGTGATGTCAAGGGCACACTGTTGAAGATGGCAAAGCGGGCCTGGCTCTTGGCACAGGAAGCTGTCCTACTCCTCATAGTCTTCCTGTTGCATGAGAAGGTGGCAGGCATCTTGTTCATTATGGCTGTGGCTCTGAGTGGCCTGTTTGTTACTGCAGCATCATCGAGCAGAGCCTGACTGACAGGCACAGCTGCGATCTGCTGACATACAGCTTAGCTGTGAAGTAAACCCATCATCCACCGCCAGATAGCGATGATGCCTCTGGCCGGCCCGGCTCCTGCTCTTGGGTGGCCAGTGGGTTTGGTTAAGGACTTTAGACCACAAGGTGGAGCCCTGCCACCGAGAACTGGGGGCGCACAGGCGTGAACACGTCCGCTTTGAACCACAGAGGGCAAGGCAGCATCTTCCTGGCATGCCACCCTCAGGGTGCTGACCCCTCCTGGCGTGCCTCCGTGTGTGCGTGCCTCCGTGTCTCCGTGCCTCCCTCTCTTGCACACACACATTCCTCAGCTGTCCGATTTTTATTTTATCTTGTTATCTAACCTTTCCAACTCACTCACTCAATCGTGCTGGATTGAAGGTGAGTGTCAACACACCCACCCAGCTGCAAAGCAGCTAGCTACTGACTTTATATTTTATATGTATCATTCAGTGCTGGCTGGCTGGCTGGCTGGCTGGCTGGTGCATACACGCGCACGGGCATGCACGCACGCACACGACAGATGGGGTGGTGGGAGAGTGGAGCATTGTGGTGAGGAGGGTAATGGCTGTTTGTTTGAATAAAACAATTCATTTCATTTATTTTTCTTCTGCTCTGTATCCAGGCTGGATCCACCATCCATCCACCTTGCCGGTCTGGATTGACTGCAACTGTCCTCCTTCCTTCCTTCCCCAAGTCACGAAACAAATCACACACATACAACAAAAGAAGAAATTTAGGAAGACATCTCTTCCCCTACAACCCCACCCATTCCCTGCCCTCTTCCTCAGTATACTTAAATAAATAGATAAATAAATAAATAAATAAATAAACCAAAGAATGAAAAGTTCCCGGTTGTTTGTTGACTTTTAATTTCATGGGTCCCTCAAATCCCTACTCCCCACCCTCGGCTTATGGCTGTGTGTGTTAGTGGGTGTGTTTTAGAACTCACTGTCCTGTACACTTTCAGAAAAAGTTTTATCAGGAAGAGAATCATTCCTGAATAACAGATGTCCAAGCAGGTAACATCTCATCTCAGATGGTTTCTTTTGGAAGCTTGGAGGAATTTGGTTCCTCTTTGTTGTCCCTCCTCTTTCCAGAACAGACACTGGTTAGAATCAGTCCACTTCCCCACAGATGAAAATGGCGCACCCACAGACAGATTTCCTGGGATCTGGTTGACCTGGGAGGTGGAGGGTGGGGCCAGTGGGGGTGGGGGGGGTGGGGGTGGGGGGGTGGGGGTGGGGG
>NW_026734413.1:367500-463271 GCF_949786415.1 Peromyscus eremicus
TGGTAACTACTTTGCTGGCATCTCGCTCTTCCCTGCGCGGGCATCTGCTGGGCCTCTCTTTCACCCTAAAGCCTCCCTCCTCCCTTCCCCTGAGTCCCCTAGTTTATTTTCACTGTTTGCTGCCCTTCAAACCCAAGATATCCACCAAAGGCCCTTGTGTTGAAGGCTTGGTCCCCAGACAGTTACTGTTGTTGGGGAGCTCAAGGAGGGACCCAGAAAGGGGTAGGCCTTCCTTCCTCTTTCTGATGCCCAGCTGTCCTAAGGTGACCTGGTGCTCTCTGGTACCATGTGCTGTTTTGCTGCAGTCATGACTTTGCCACGAGCCAGTCTGCCACTGACCAGATTGTAAGCCAAAATAGACTTCTCCTTCCGAAGTCAACGTCTTGGGGGGGGGCACTTGTCATTGCGGTGGAAATCTAACACTTTTGTTTTGAATAAAAGCAAAAGTCCTTTATTCTACACATACTCTATCTTGGACATAAACAGTGTTGTCTTAGTTTCTTTGGTTCAAGAATATTTTTTTTCTTATAATTTTCCATTTGGTTTTCTTGAGGTATGCCTCCATACATCTGCAACTACATTTCTTATGTTTATAATTCCTGGCTTTAATCATGTCTCCCAAAGCTGAGGGACCTCTTCTCTAACCTAAGAAATGCTCAGGGTTTTGTTGTTGTTGCTGTTGTTGTTTGTTTGATTGGTTGGTTGGTTGTTTTTTGTTTTTTTTTGTTTTTTTTTGTTTTTTGTGTTTGTTTTTTATTTTTTGTTTTTTGTTTTTTGCTTGTTTGTTTTTTCAAGAGAGGGTTTCTGTGTAACCCTGGTTGTCCTGGAACTCATTCTATAGACGAGTATAGCTTCGAACTCAGAGAACCTCTAGACTCTGTCTCCCGAGTGCTGGGACTAAAGGTGTGTGTCACTACCCCCTGACTTCTGATCATGTTTTTAATTCTACATTTAGCATGATCTGTGGTATTATTGAAATGCTTTCAATAAATATGGCAGTTATATTACCCCAAACCCTTAGGGGACTACTTTAAAGCATGACCATACAAGAGATTCTATGGCTTTTACCCTCTGGTGTGTAAGGATCCACACAGAAATCAAATGCAGGGCAAGGGATGTACTCCACGCCAGAGGGAGGAATATCTTTGGGTGCTTCTCTCTGTTAGGTTTTCTTACTGGGGTAGGACAGAAGGAATCTCGATATAGTTTTTTTTTTTTTTTTTTTTGGTTTTTCGAGGCAAGGTTTCTCTGTGTAGCTTTGCGCCTTTCCTGGGACTCACTTGGTAGCCCAGGCTGGCCTCGAACTCACAGAGATCCGCCTGCCTCTGCCTCCCGAGTGCTGGGATTAAAGGCGTGCACCACCACCGCCTGACTCAATATAGTTTTAATTTGCTAGTGAGATTGAACATTTCTTCATATGTTTATTGGCCATTTGTATTTCTTTGTTTGCAAACTGTTCATTTCATTAACCAAGTTACCAATTAGGTTGTTTGATTTCATTGTTTAGATTTATTTTATGTGTATGAGTGTTTTGTCTGAATGCATGTGAGTGTATCACATGACTACCTGGTGCCCACAGAGGTCAAAAGAAGGTGTCAGATCCCAAAGTGGGTATTGGATGTTCTGGAACTGAATTATGGATGATTGTAAACACCATGTAAGTACTAGGTGTTTACTAACCTAGGTCCTCTGCAGGAGCAACAAGTGCTATTAAACATCTCTCCAACCATGGCTGTTCGTCATTTTGAATTCTTTGATTACTATGTACTCTAGATGGTAACCCTCTGTCAGAGGTTCAGCTTGCAAAACTTTCTTCCACTCTGTGAGCCAACTTTTCATTCCAAGGCTTCCTTTGCTGGATAGACGTCTTTTAATTTCATAAGATTTGTCAGCTATTGGCTTGTTTCTGAGCAGCTGAAGTCCTTTTCTGCATCTATATCTGGAAACATTTTCTCTAATTTTTCCCGTATCAGTTTCAGGGTGTCAAGATGTTCTATCTGGAGTTAATTTTGCATAGGGTTATATATATATATATATATATATATATATATATATATATATATATATATATATATATATATATAAAATAATGTGTGTGTGTGTGTGTGTGTGTGTGTGTGTGTGTGTGTTGGTGTTTTGAAACAGGACTTCACTATGTAGCCCTGGCTGGCTTGGAAAGCACAGAGACCTCACTGTCTATGTCTCCCAAGTGCTAGGATTAAAGGTGTGCACCACTATGCCTGCCTTCCATTTTCTCATATGTTAAACAGTAGAAGTTTAATCCAGATTGTTTCAAAGAATCCCACAGCCAGACATCAAGTGGTACATTTCCCACTAGAAGGGGAAACTACAGTACACCTGTGTTACCAGCACCGTGCTAGGATTCAATTCTACAAGCTGAAGGTAAAGACTGACCTCACATCAGTCAGCTGCTCAATTCACGATCTTCTGAGTGACCCAAACTTCAGACACAGGCTGTGTATTTGAATGCCCCTGAAAGGACTAATACAAAAATGGCTCCTAAATTAAAAAGGCTCCTAAATCTTGATGGTTCTCTTGTTCTGGTTTCTGAACAGATCTTAATTATATGGAAAGTACCATGAACTGCTCGGTGAGTTTTCTGAACAAACTGTTTGCAAAGGCCAAACACAGAACCCCACAACCACACTACTGAATAAAATGGACCCCCTGTTTTGCAGAACTCTGTGAACTTTGACCAACTTAGAAAGCCACATCTGCAACCGTCATATAATTTCCCACCCAGTGGCCAGATTTGCACAACCCCCCAGCATACACACATACATACACAAACACCACCACCATCACCACCACCACCACCTCTCCCTAGACTCCCATATAAATGCCAGCCCCTAACAAGAGCAGGGCCAGCACTTCATTCGGTGTCTCAGCCTCTCTCTGCCTGATAAGAGTGGATAAGCCCTTTTTTCATGCTGTGCTGTTTTACGCCTTTGCTTCTCACAACTGTAGCCTAGGTTTGCATCAAACAGTTCCCCCATCTCCTCGGGCTTAACAACTCACCAGAAATCACTACACACCAAGGAAAGCACTCTGTCTGTAATTACAACATCCAACTGTCCCAACCCACAGCTTCCTGCCCTTTCTTGAAGTGTCTTAGGCTCCCAGCTTATTAGTCGTTACCACTAAATGAAAAACAAAACAAAAAGGAGGACATGACGCCTCCTAGGTAGCGTGGAGAAGGTTTATTATAGACAAAGGGGGAGCATAGCCAGAGGCACCTGACCATGGCCAGCAGACTGGACCAGGCCACATGAACGTGAGAGGGTGGGGGTAAGAGGACCAAGAGATCCAGGAGAAGAGCTCACCAAGAGAAACTGCCTGTCCCAAATGGCTGGGTTATATTGGGGTGAGCAGCTGGGGGAAGGGCAGTGAAGCTCAGGGGGCTGGGGGTTGAAGGTGGGGGTGGGACATGCCAGCCAGGATGACTAATGGTAGGGACTGAGGGAGACTGGGGGCCAGAGTCTGCTGTGCTATGTTAAATAGGCACTTCCAGGAGCTACAGGTCCTGAGCTGGAGACCTTACAGCCGCCCAGCACGTTTCATGGAGGCTGACCTTCACTGGTGCTTCATCACATGAGTGTCAAAAACTGGCCACATGACTGAACCCAGTCCCCTGCCTCTGATCACCAAGTGATGAGGCTGGCCTTTCCCTCGGGGCCCCTAACTGTCCCTGGCTTCATTTGCATAGCGAAGGCAATCCTGCTAAACAGGAAATGCTAAGGATTTGAAGTTCTGTCGCCAGGACTGAGGACAGTGACCACATACATTAGTATACTGTGGTACCTATGTCAAAATCTGTCAAATTTTAAATTTTGTACAAAGTCCACATCCACATACAAGGACGGGACTATACTATCATTTAGGAAATTAGGATTTTTTTTTTAATTTTTAAAATTTTAAATTATGTGTGTGTACATGTGTGTGTGAGCATGCGTGTGCTTGTGCACACATGAGCGCAGGTGCCCATGAGAACCAGAGGCGTTGGGTCTTCATGGAACTTGAGTTACAGGTGGTTGTGAACTGAACTCAGGTCCTCTGCAAGAGCTGCATGTTCTCTGAGCCATCTCTGCAGCTCCAGAAAAGGATTTTAAATTATGATGTTAATCATTGTCATTATTACTGCGTGTGCACACACATGTGTCCATGCCACAGTGTGTGTGTGCAAGTCAGAGAACAACTTTCTAGAGTCAGTCCCCTGGGTCTGCGGTGGGTTCCAAGGACTGAGCTCAGACTGTCAGACTTCTGGCAAGTGCTTTTCCCCAGAAGCCCTCTTGCTGCCCTGAGGGACCTGTTCACAGTAGATGGATGGTGTCTCAGGATCCTGTTACAGCAACAGGTGGAATTCCAAGGGTAAAGCTCACCTCCAAGTTGACCTTCACATTCCTTCCATGGGATTTTGATTGATCAGACACAAGAAAATAGCCCATAATTTAATTTGTTAATTTGACTCATGAGGAAAGGGGGTAGTGGAGAGACCAGGCATATCGGATCCCATGCATTTCCTTCCTCTATGTGGAAATGTAACTGAAATGCGCTGTCTCTTCTGTCAAATGAGAGAAAGGAGTCTCCATCTTTAAGGAAGTGTTGTAAAGATGACATCTGGCGAAAATCCTTTCCCTGCCTCAGTGTTTTCCTAAGGTCAAAGCATGTGCTTAAGGTTGTGTCCCGTTTTCCAAAGGGGTGCTCTACTCTTCAACTGCACCACTCCAAGGCAGCTGTGGTGGTCTGAAGGAAAAATGGCCCCCATAGGGAGTGTCACTATTAGGAGGCGTGGCCTTGTCTTGGAGGAAATTTGTCACTGTGGGGGTGGGCTTTGAGGTCTGCTGTGCTCAAGCCATGCCCCAGCTGTTGCCTGCAGATCAAGATGTAGAACCCTCAGCTCCTTCTCCAGGATGTCTGCCCACATGCTACCATGTCCCACCATGATAAAACGGACTAAACAGCTGAAACTGTAAGCCACCCCAGGAGTTGCCATGGTTATAGTATCTCTTCACAGCAATAGAAACAGAAACTGTCTTAGTCAATCATGTAAGAACATAAGGCTTAATTCTGACCACTCAGAGTGACTCCCCCAGCCCCCCAGATGGACTCCCTACACACCTTGTCAAGTTATTTCAGATCATGTGGATTTTTTTTGACCCCAAACCCACTTCTCAGATTAGATGCACTCATTAGGTACACCTATGAGGTACTTTCCATGACCAAGGGTTTGGGGGACTGATCCCCATCCTGGGAGTTGCATCCCACTACCTTGTTGCATTAGGTTTTCTTTTTTTATTAATTAATTTTTTTCATTTATTTTACATCCCAACCACAGTTTCCCTTCCCTCCTCTCCTACTTTTTCCTCCCCCACCTACCCTCTGCCCCTCCCAATCCACTCCTCTGTTTCTGTTCAGAAAGGGGCAGGCCTCCAGTGGGTGTCAAGAAAGCATGGCATATCCAGTTGAGGTAGGAGTAAGCTTCTCCCCTTGTATTAAGGCTGGGCGAGGCAACCCAGTATGAGGAATGGTTTCCTAGAAACTAACTCAATCATTAGAGACAGGCCCTGATCCCACTGCTAGGAGTTCCACAGATAGACCAAGCTACTCAACTGTCATACATAGGTAGAAGAACTCCTGCTTGGTGAAGAGTGCCCGATTGCTTTATGAAACGTGAAATTCAGAAAAGCATCAACACTATGGTTTCCTGGGAAGCCCTGATACCAAGGACTAGCAACTTGGAAGTGGGTCAGATTCTCTTGAGTAGAATGGGCACAGATATAATGTCCTTGTGAGACATTGTGTTTGCCATTTGAGAGCTCGGGTGTCAATACTCCAGGAACAAACTACTGATGACCTGTTTCTCAAGCTGAGCAGAGTGGTGCCCGTTGTCTCTGATAATCATTAATTCAGAGATTCTCATTTTATGCATTTCTACAAGTTTTTATACAATTTTATATAAATTCGAATAGAACAGATGATGAGCATAAGGAAAAAATAGTAAATGTGAGAGGAATCTGTTGAAAAATATGAGAGTATCACTTTATATTTTTGGTTAAAAGGGTTAAAAAGAGAATAGTGTAGATAAGGATGGATTTTTTAAAGCCAAGTCAAAGACGGTCATAATAAGTTATATAAGGTTTGAAGATGATGAGCCTTAAGAATGACTCATGTTCAAAGACAAAAGGTTTTGAAATGAGTGAGGTTTATGCTGATCACAGCGACATTTATGAGAATCAGATAAAAGAACAAGGATGAATGTCCAATCAAGATAATTATGTTTGCTAACTTTGTTAGGCTCTAACCATTAGGGAAACTGAGTCTTAACAAAACCAATATCTATTTTAAACATTTTGAGTTATTTTATCTAAAAGTTACACAGATGTTAAAATTATATGACTGGTGAAGCCACCCTTGTGTGTATTCACAATCAAAGCCTGGAAGCCCACACCAATGAGTATAGGTTGGTGGGAAAAGGACAGCCAATATGTCCCCATAGTCTCAGGCACTTGAATACTTAGTCCCTAGTTGGTGACATCATTTGGGGTAGTGCAGCTTTGCTGGAGGAAGTATGCCACTGAGGACAGGCTTTAAGGAAAAAGCCTTGACTGCTTGTAGCTCCACTCTCTCTGCTTCATGCTTATGGTAAAGGATGTGAACTTTCAACTTCCTGCTGCAGCCACTACGCATCCTACCCTCCACCATGCTGTCCCTACGGTTATGGACTCTAGCCCTCTGGAATTGCAAGCCAAATGAACTTGTACTTCTGTAAGTTGTCCTAGTCATGATGTTTTCTGACAGCAACAGAAAAGTAACTAATCACACTCATACACACCTTGTGAGAAGGTCACTGGGGACCTCAGGCCATGTGTGTTGTGACACAAAAGTTACCATTGTGGGGGCTCTACACTGTTGAAAATGTGTGGGCATGTATTACTTCTCAGGTCACAAACAATAAGATGGTAAGTAAGAAAACAAACCTCAGATGAGAGCCTCCTGACCAGGGGATCTTTTTGCACACTGTGAAGATAAGTCTTTAGCCGGGTGGTGGTGGCACACACCTTTAATCCCAGCACTTGGGAGGCAGAGGCAGGTGGATCTCTGTGAGTTTGAGGCCAGCCTGGTCTACAGAGTGAGATCCAGGACAGGCACCAAAACTACACAGAGAAACCCTGTCTCAAAAAACCAAAAAAAAAAAAACCAAAAAACAAAAAGCCAAGGCACCTCCTGATTGGTTTAATGAAGAGCTGAATGGCCAATAGCCTGATAGGAGAGGAATAGACGGGATTTCCCGGGAGAAAGAGGAAGAGGAGGAGTCTAGGTACACAGACTTTGCCAGTAGACTTGGAGCAAGTCAGACATGCCGTACTGAGGAGAGGTAACCAAGCCACGTGGCAGAATGTAGATTAGAAAATATGGGTTAATTAAGTTGGAAGAGCTAGTTGTAAACAAGCCTAAGCTAAAAGCCAAGCTTTCACATTTAATAATAAGTCTCCATGTCATTTTGGGTGGCTGGCGGTCTCCAAAGGAAAGCACAACTACATTCGAGAAAGCTTGTTTACAGGAACCTTGCAAAACATCCAGGTGGGCTTGACAGAAATACTTTAGGTAGAAAACCTGAACTATTTACTGACAATAGTGGACCACCTCCTTGGGTGGTGCCCTTCCAGATGCTACTGCTGGTAATGTGATTATGGTTATCTTAGAACCAGTTGTGCCATGATTGGCTTAATAGAAAATACAGATTAAGGACATGGTGCCCACTTCATCCCCACAGTACTGAGAGGAATGGTGAAAAGGTTACATATTAACCTGAACATCCATCACACTTCTTGGCACCCACTAAGCCAATTCTAGACACCACACTGCCTTGGATCAAGTGTTTGCCCGTAACCTTGCTTAGAGCCTCACTGTCCCCAGGTACTCCTATGAAATGCTGTATGTCTTGTGATGGCTGGAAAGCACCATGCCTGCCTGCCACCGTGTTCTCTAGTATGATAATAATAGACTAAGCCTCTGAAACTGTAAGCCAGCCCCTAACTTTCTTTTCTAAAAGTTGCCTTGGTCATGATGTCTCTTCACAGCAGTAGAGCAATGAGTGAGACACCATCTTTGAGATGCTGTATTGATTGCCATGCCTGGAAAGGGTCATCAACCTTCCTTTCATGGAAACTAATAATCAATTATGTGTGGTCTCTCCTACACTCTTTCTTTTGGGTTACAGAGCCTTCTCCCCAGACCCCGGACTCTAATTGCTGGGCCATTCTTTCCAGCTTAGGAACCAAATGTTAGTAAACAAAGCTGGGAAGAGAACTAACTGGAATGGACCAGGCTGTAAATCAGTAAAACCAAGGCTCAGACAGCCGAGAGAGGTTAGACACATTACACACACCCCAAAAGTGCTGACGACCGGACTCAGGGAAAATGGACAATCTTAAGTCTAGGAGACATTTGAAATTAAGATTTAAAAATAACTATTTTTAGTCTATTATGGGGCAACTTGATTATATCACTTTAAAAAAAGAAGAAAGAAACCCTCCACACTAACCATTCAATCTGATGGCTATCTAATCTCATCCTGTAAACATTTTCAAAGCCAGAGATTCCTAGGCTTGACAAAATAGTATATGCAGTAAAACTTAAATTTTTAAGAGATGCTGTCGAGGCTGACATGGCACAGGGAAATGAAGGCACAGCTGGAACGGATCAAACACATCTGTGCATTAAGTAAGAGTGGCTGTTGGGGTTGTGGGGCTGAGGCAAAGACACCCTTGGCTCTTGGAACAATTAGAATCCCCTTGCTCAGAACTAGTTCTGCTTCCTGCCTGGAAAGGTGGAGGGAGGAACTCGAATTCTTGGAAGACTCGTCTGGATGTCATGGCCTCTGTGCCTCTGTGGAGATAGGACACTGCTGTAGCCTAAGCATTTTCAGGGTAGAGGGTGGGTGGTGTCGTGGGGAACCGTGACTCCAAATATCACAGGGCGGCTGGAATGGGACCTGTGCTTTGGCTCAGTCGGCTAGCTCTCTCAGGACTGCCTGTCATCAGCCTAGCCAAGGTCACCGGCAGCTGTCTCATTGAAAGAAGAAGCTTCTGGCTCCGGGGGCCACATGACTTTATCTAGATTCCATCAGCATGCTGAGCTGAGGTCCTGGTGAGTTTAAGCTTAAGAACCAAATAGCAGCAGAATTTGATTAGTGGTCTACCATAAGTGAAATGTAAATCCCAACAGAGTTGTGAACTACACTGGGGATGCTATGGCAGGTCAAAGGTTATGATGGTTTGAATGGGAATGGCCCCGTAGGCTCATGTTTGACTGCATGGTCCCCACTTGGAAGAACCGTTTGGGAAGGATTGAGAGATGTGGTCTTGTTGGAGGAGATGTATCAGGGGGGTGGGCTCTGAGGTTCCAGAAGACTCCTGTCATTCCCAGTCTATGTCTCTTTCTCTGCCTTATGGTTTTGGATGAAGATGTGAGCTCTCAGATCTTCCTTTGCTTCCCTTCACGGACTCCAGCCCACTGAAAGTGTAAGCCAATTAAATGCTTTCTTTTATAAATTGCCTTTGCCACTGTGTTATCCCAGCAATAGAAAAGTAACTAAGACGAACAGCATGGGAAAGCAGACTAACTACACAAGGTGTTAGCAGACCAGGAGCTGTGTGATGGGAGGCAGGCACCACTATGAGGGCTCGTCATGACCGTTTTATCCAATGAGTCATCTGAAAATTCAGGAATAAGTGACTCTTTTTCTAACCTTAAGGAATGATGGTTTAAAAAATAGAAAGGGGTCTTGACTTCTCTTGTTGTGGAGGTAGGAGTCATGGTTACAGCAGGATGCTGTGTAATTCCCATGCATACGATAATTGCATGCAACAACTAATTAAAATGCCAATTAACTAGTGCAGTTCTTGCATCTTATCACATATGTTCCCTACTTCAAACAGGAAAGTCAGACAATGTTAATTGAATTTAAAGAATGAAAATGTACTGTGAAAGGGGGGAAATTATGGAGATATAAATGAAATGTGTTGTCTTTTTTATCAGAGGCTTAAAAGAATCAAAAGAAATTCCATTTTTAAAGAAATTTGTTTTATGAACACTATATGCAAAAATCCCTTCCCCAGTCAGCACTTTTCTAAGATCAAAAGACTTTGTTCATAGTTATCCAGTAGCATAAGCATGTGAAGCCAAGCTCTGAGCACTCAGAGTCACAGGACCCCTTTGCACTAAGAATAACACTTGCCTGCTTGATTTGACATGGCTACATATCCTTCAGCGGAAAACATTTTCCCCTGAAATACTTGGATTGAGTGGTAACTTTCTTGAGACCCCAGACCCATTTCTAATACTCTACTTCCTGGGGGAGATTCTGCATCAGTCGTGACCCTCTGGGGATGCGATTCTCCAGGACAGAGTCTGAAGGTGCAAATACACCTTGCTTGCTCCACAATTTCAATCATCTCAGGGGCTGTCTCTTCACTGGTGCTCCATTGCTGGCCCCGTCTGCATTCCCAATGTCTTTCCATGACCAGAAGCCTCATCATTAATCCTCAGCCCTCCTTTATAGCAAGGAGTGCGGGGCAGGCCTTCTTGCTATGGCTGTGAGCCCCAGGTGCTGCCACCTGCCACTCCTAGAAGACTCCAGTCACAGCAATTTCATTCCAGCTCTTCTGTCTTTCCATTCCCCTCAGGTACGATTCCTAGATGAGACTCCTGTCTCTTTCACAGCTGTGCTCTGGACAACACACACTGTGTGGACTGAAAAGATCAGGAAGACATCCTCCAGGGCTGAGTGCAGGCACGTGCTTCCCTTACTGGGAAAAAAGTAGGCTGTGCTGCAAGGTGGGCCCAAGGAAGCTCAGTGGTGGGATGGAAGAGCACCCTCTCACATGCTTCCAAAGAAAACTTGAAATACATTCTAGGTTGCTTTGGAGTACTCTCCTAAGAAAGCATGTCATGATATTTATGAAAATGCAAATAAAAAACGGGGCAAGTCTCTCAGATGATGAAGTGTGTTGTTCCCAAACAGAACTGGATCGCTTTGTTGGTGTCAATAGTTTCCCACCACAAGAACAAAAGGAAAGTAGAGCAAGATAGAAGGAGGAAATCATGAAGACACAGGACTGGGAAAGAGACTTTTGCCCTGGAGTCTGGTTAAAGCTCCTCCCCAGGTGAGAAGTAGGAATCCCAGTACAAATAACTTTGCTGCAAAGGCCCCAACAAGAATTCACATTCCTCGCTTACATAGGCTCATGTTAAAGTAACAAAAAGGGGCTTATGACCTTGGGAAGGGCCTCTCTCTTCTTCCCTGACATTTACTGAGAATCTCAGACTGCTACTTTTGTTTACAGTGAAAATATCCACTTTCTGCATCCCTGGTCTACACTTTAACCTTATCAACTGTAATCCTGTCAGGGGCCCTCAGGAACCACCCTGTGCTCCCATTTAGAGCAGGGCCACACTTGGATGACAGCTTCAAACCCCACCAAAGTCCTGCATACAGCTATTGGAAGACAACATTGTGGATTCTCCCAGACGCCCAGGTCTGTGATCTTAGACGTGTCTTACTTGTTTCTGAACATCACCCGTTTCTCTTAGTCCTCATCCTTGAGTCTATATTAAAATCTTCATTAAACCTGGACTCTGCTTTATAATGGCTAGTCCTGAAATTCCTTTCTGAGTCAAAGCCACAAACCCCACTTTGCGGTTGGACAGTATTCCACAAGGGAGGCAAGCTTGGGCTGAGGTTGAACCTAGGAAGGAGACAGATGTAGACCGGACACTATGTAACCGTCAGGTAGGTGGAGCTCACCAATGAGTCTAGCCGTGGCCATTTTATGTCTGCACTGCTTCCACATGGGAATGAGCAGGACACAGGGGCCATGGTTGAAATCTCTGCACAGGGTGGGTCTCTTCTTAGATACCCAAGGAGATGTGGTCACTCCCCTGTTCCACTTCTTCAGCTGCTATGGTGTGCCAGGCACCTTCCTTTGTGGTATCTGGTGGGAGGCAGGATAGGAGGCAGGTTTCTATTCCTCAGACCTAGACTGCAAAAACAGATGGTGAAGGATGGGGCAGTGTCAGAACAGACAGAGGGGGACGGGGCAGTGGTGAAGGACAGACAGACAGAGGGGCTCCACAGCCTGGTTTTCCTGAAGCCAAGATGTGGCCCAGCCCCTGTTTTTCTCTGCTTTTGGAAGTCACCTCTACCTCTGAGAAGGTTGTTCTGCCCAGGACCACATTTAAACAGAAAGCCACATGGGGCCACTTCACTAGCACAGTTGCAGAGCCTGCTAGTTGCAGGGAATATAGGGCCCCAGGGCAGCACACACTTCATACACTGATGGAGCTGGTCTCACAGTGGCCCCTGTTTTTCCCTTGTGTGGCCCTGAGGATGTCATCTTGACAGCATCTCTGACATGGGTTAAGATTGTCAGTTCCACACTCTATGTGCTGTTCACAGATAGAGGGATCTTGGTCCTAGGTGTTCCTCTAGTGCAGGATCGGTGCCTGGAGTTCTTGGTTCTCTCATGACTGTGCTCAGCCCTGCACAGTTTTCCCCCAGGAGTTTCTGATCAGTGCTCTCCTTGGCTGGGATCTCCCTCAGTTATGTGAAAGTTTACTCCTCACCCTGTCGAGTGTGCTGGGTCACACCCATTCATATACCTGCCCCCGGCTCCAACACAGGGCTAGGGGACAGAAAGGTGCGGTCCCAGTGACCACGCCCTGCCCTCCATCTCCGGCGACTCTGCTGTGTTGATGGAGTGTTTGCAGGCTTCTCCCACCCCAGTGTACATTCCCTGCCGGGCTTTCTCTGGACCTAGATGTGGCCTTCATTATTTCAACACCCCCAGGGCCTCACAGAGTGCATGTACCCATAAATGAGTGACCCCATCCAGTAGCCAACTCTTCCACAAGGGAAGCCCCAGAACAGAAAATCCCATCTTCCTCTTCCTCGGAGTCTAGAAGTCAGCGCTATCCAGTATGGCCACTGCATAAATGTGCTTTAGTAATTCATGTGTTTCATTAAGGAATTAAATAGAATCTAATCCTTTAGCCACACTTGCCCCGTCTCAGATGCCCCATAGAGCTACATGCCACTGATGATCAAGAACACATTCTCTGCTTGGGCACCTACTGGTGTTTCTGACTCAACTTCTGCCATGGCATGCTTTCCAAGCTCACCTAATGCAAAGGCCTGTCTGCCGCAGTGGAACCTCAGGGTGGTGTGGCTGGAGTTGGAGCGGTAATGACCCGATGGCGATGAGAAAGTGAGGTTTCCACAGGCTTGCTTTAAGATGGCTCCTCTTCCTCATCTTAAAGTTTACAACTGTTTGTAGTGTCTTGTGAAAGACCTCTGACTGGACAGACTCAGAGTATGAACCAAACAGTCCTGAGGAAGGAGCCAGGGCACTGTGAGAGCCATGGTGATCTTAACAGGCGCAGGCAGAGGAGCACCAGTCACTACTAACTTACTGCTTCTGGGTGTGAGCCTGAAAAGGAGCTTCACTGAGCACCTCGACTCCAAAATGAGAACAAAGACTCTCAGGCAGGGACAGTTCTCCAGGTAGGGCCCAGTGAAAGACAGTGTCAAGAGCAGTCAGGTGCCACCCACTGAACATTAAAAAGGAAAGGTATGCAGGAATCTGCTTGTCATCTGCATATTCCAATAGTCTGGAGTGGAGTGGGCTGGCGCTGGCTGTACAGTCCTCCTCTCTCGCTCTGGTGTTTAAAGGTGGTTTTTCCCCAGGAGGGTATCTTTCCCACTTTTGCCACAACAAATCTCAAATCCTTTAGCTGTGCTGGTAGCACCCCCTGGGAACTGTGTGCAAGAGATGCACAATGTGGACCCATGAGAGGAAGCTGCTGGGACAGGATTTGCTCACAGGCTCAATCCTATGAACCTGCTGACAGCAGCCTTCACATATGCCAAGTGGAGATGGGAAGTTGACCCCCTCTCTCTTCACTTTCAGCACTTGTAGGTTACAGGGCAGGCCAGCATCCCTGAGTGGTGCAATGTACATGATACTGATAAATTGTATGGGTTGCGTGAACTCACTGAAAAGCTGGCTTTGGAAGTCAAGGTGGAGCCCTGATTTCAGACCTAAGCATGTTTGCCTCAAATTGTCCTCCAGAGTCCTTTGTCTGGGGATGGCACCACTAACTCTGTGACAGGGAGCAGAGAACAGCAAAACAGCCCAAAAAGAAACACACTGTGCCCTTGATAACAGCTAGAAGGTGGAACCATTTCCAACAGAAGTTACTACTGTTTACTTCATGATATAAAAATTCCTGCAGTGGGAAGTTAGATGGTGATGGCACACACCTTTAATTCCAGCACTTGGGAGGCAGAGGCAGGCGGATCTGTGAGTTCTGGGCCAGCCTGGTCTACAGAGTGAGTTCCAGGAGAGCCAGGGCTACACAGAGAAACCCTGTCTCGTTAAAACAAAACAAACAAAAAATGCCTGAAACGGGAAAGAGAAGTAGAAAGTTGGAAGTTCAGCCATGGAGAGAAATCTCAATCAGGAACTCTAGTTGACTGCCTCCACTTCCGAGCTGATTTCCCCTGGATGATTTGAGGACCCTATTGAAGGATTTCCCCTATTTATCTATCACCATCCAACTATCCATTCCCTGGTATATATCTTTTCCTTTGCTTACTATATACTTAATAACCTCCTTCTCTGGATCCTATAGAGCCGATGAGTACAAGAAGGTCTCCCGTGAGATTGCTATGTGTGCCCCAGAATCGTAGTGCAATGAGGGAGACATGTAACTGAGCTCGTGTTGGCCTCTACCACTCACCCAACTTTATTTCCACTTACTCACTTATGTGAGGTCTGTGTCCATCTTGCCTAGAACCCCTCTCGCTGTGGCCAGGCAGGATCCCAGAAAAGGTGTGGGAAGGGATAGCCATTGGCCTCTGGGAAGCAGGGGCGGGGGTTTCCTGTCCTCTGAGACCCACTGCGCGAAGCACAATGCTACCGAGCTCCCAAGTTCCAACACCCTCGTGGCTGTCAGATACACCCCCTTCCAGTCCTTCAGGGCATCAGAAACTCCAGCACCAGCTGTCAGGACTCTAGCTCCTTCCCTTACCTGCCGAGTAAGGGGGTTGAACAATTCCTGACATGTCTAACCTTGGGTTTGTTATCTCTGATATGCACAGAGCTGGTGTGAGGATTAAACTTTTAAGGCTGACCCAAGATAATCACCACGACTGAAACACTCATTTCCCATGGCTACCCCATTGGTGCCACTGCTCTGCGCCAGCCAGAGAAACAAAGAGCATGTCATTGCCTCCACTGACTTTGTGAACTGTGAAGGAAAAAGCATGCCATTGCTTCCACTTTGGCCGCTTCCCTCGTGGCCTCCTGTTTCTGCTCCTCCCTATCCCCTTTGCACTTTCATGAGTCTCCTCCACACAGCTGAGGTCCATAGGACCTCCCTGTCTGAAAAGGGCTCCCTCCAGAACCTCTTCTTAGGTTTTTATATTGCTGAACAACGGTCCTGAGCAATCCTGAGAAACTAGGTTGTGGGTTGCAACATCTGGGCTCAGCTCCGGCGCTCTTTGCACACCCTGCCCCCAACCCCAGCTCTCCTGCACTGGGACTCTGGGCACTTATCATCATTATTCTCTTTTTGGAATCCACAGAGAGCAGTGAGGATGTCAGTGGGCATCAACAGAAGGAAGGAGGGTATAATGAGAGAAGATGGTAAAGCCAGCGAGCACACTCCGTGCCACGGAGTGCGCTGCGCAGGGCTGAGGCGACCTTGACCACCTTCTCTCAGGCTACTTGGGGAAATCGGAGTAGAGAAAAGTATCGAGTAGGGTAAGACTTGCTCCAACATGGCAATTCCCATGGGTGCTGAGCAGATTCAGTGATCCAGTGAGGGCTACCTGTAGCCTCCAAGACAGCTGGGATGTGTGTGAGTTCTGGGGTCTTCAGCCTCAGTGGAGCCTGTGTGGCTCTGGGGAGACCTCATGGCACTGAAGGTACTGGGTTCTATAGACTTTTCATATGTGTGTAATAAGCAAAGCACAATTAAGAGATCAAAGTAAAGCCATGGCACCTTCAGTTCGGGTTGTATTGAGGACAGGACCTTGAATTACGTGTGTTCCTTTCACTTTTTTTGTGCTGACATAAGTCTGCTGTGGGATGTATGGCAAATGTGTTGCTGATTAATCAATAAAACACTGATTGGCCGTTGGCTAGGTAGGAAGTATAGGCAGGGCAAGGAGGAGAATAAAGCTGGGAAGTGGAAGGCTGAGTCAGAGAGACACTGCCAGTCGCCACGATAACAAAAAGCATGTGAAGATGCCGGTAAGCCATGAGCCACATGGCAAGGTGTAGATGAATGGAAATGGATTAATTTAAGCTGTAAGAACAGTTAGCAAGAAGCCTGCCACGGCCATACAGTTTGTAAGCAATATAAGTCTCTGTGTTTACTTGGTTGGGTCTGAGGCTGTGAGACTGGCAGGTGAGAGAGATTTGCCCTGACCGTGGGCCAGGCAAGAAAACTCTAGCTACATAAGTCTACTTGGATTTATTCTATTTTAAGTGGCATTTCATTATTATACTGAAGTACTTGAAGACATATATGTATATATATATAAACTACCACAGCATAATTGCTTCTATTGAAAGGCACAGACAAGGTTTGATGGCAATGGAAAAAATAATTATTTTCAAGAAAAGGAAAGAACTCCCAGAAGCTGCCCATGTTCACAGTGCAGAGCATGCCTCCACCATGGTCAGCAGGGCCCCTGCTCCTCAGCCTGATGGAGCTGAGCCCTTTCCATCCCAAGGCTGGAACAACCTCTTCCAGCGGTAGGGCTCACTTTCATCGGAGTGAGCCCACCCAGATGGAGGCTCGGGAGGTGTGCTCCTGAGAGGCTGTTTACTGCAAGGGGGACACTTTTCTTCCTGGAAACAGGCCTTCCAGGTGGCAGAGACCTAAAAGAGAAGGTTGCAGGAAGGGAGGAAACTTCCATTAATTAGCCCATTGTTTTGTGGGATTTCCCGCATGCTTGTCCAGAAATGTCCTAAGAACTTGCTAAACACCTGGCACAGCCCAAGCTGTCAACCTAGTTAGATGATGTCAGCAGACCTCGGGCCTACTTCCTCCAGGTACAACAGCACCCCACTCCTCCATCATTCCCTGAGACTAAAAGAATACACTGTGGTCCCCCTACATGGCTGAAGCTTTTAGACTGCCATGTTGTCTCATAAACCTTTTGTGTGAACCAGGCCTTTCCCTAAACCTAAAGGTTGGTAGTCACAATGTCCTTATTTGAAAAAAGAAGTCTGGCCTTGGTGCCCAAGGTCACCTCCTAGGGCTGAGGAGGCCTGGAGTCCTATACAGCTTCCCCACAAGGTGGCTCTGCTCCCTAATCTCCACGGTGTCCCGCAGTGACCAGATCCTGTGTCTGTGCTACAGATGCTCAGAGTGAGGTCCCCAAACTGAGACATTCCTATCAAGCCTGAAGTCAGAGGACAGGAACCATCTTGTCCTCTTACCAGACCAAACCCATGATCATTTACCTTTTAACTGTGTAGCTTTAGAACTAGCCTCAGAAACATGTTGCATATTTAAAGTTGGAGGTTTTAACCTTAAGCCAGGTATATCTACTGTTGTTGAAAATATACATCAAAGTACAAGCAGCACACACAAGGCAGACCATAGTGAATTTTGTGAGCACAGTTGCCAAGTTTTGGCATGTCAGCTCCACAGCAGAAAGCCCTGGGAAACATCGAACTCAGCCTCTTGCCACGTTCATGCTAATGTGCTCAGAATGCTCAGTCCTAACTCACTTTGCTCTTGTAACCTTTCAAGTTAGACATTACTGTTCCACCCACAGAAGACTGCCATCGTGACTGAGTAGATTAACTACAAGGCCCAGGGTATTGACAGCAGGTGTATAAATTTATAGGGATTGATATTCCATATCTAGTCATACTGTGGAATAACTAGTATCAATTAAAACAGTAGAAAGGTACATTTTTCAATAAAGCATGCTTCATGCCATGGAGCTACATCTGAATTCAACCCAATATTTCAGACAGAAATGATGCCCTCTCCTACAGAGCATGGATCTGGGAGGAAGAAACTTTGCCACACTGTTCTCTTTGGATCAACAGTAAACACCATGGGAAAGGTGAATTACAGACCAAATGTGCCTGACCAGATTTGCCAAATCTGATGCCAACCATTGACATCTATCAGAGATGTTCAGAAGGAGAAGAAACTTAAGATTCCAGGGTAAGATGCTCATGGGGCTGATGAGAACATGATCCCTCTGTTGGGCACTGAGAGTAAGGAGGAGGAACAGTAGGCATTTCACTGAGGCAGGGCCTAGATAGTCTGCAAGGATGGTTCTCTGGTGGAGTGGCTATCAAGGGGGCTTTTAAAGAGGAGTGATGTCTCCAGCCCTGGACCACAGCATCTGGGCTGGTCAACAGGCTGTGGGAGTAGGTTCTGATGGAGGGGGAGGAGGCTGGGAAGGAGCACTTATTGGGTGCAGATGCTATCTGTTCTCAGCCAGGTCTTCCTCCACCTGTTGTCAGATCAGTAATGACCACACATGGGCATGTGGCAGCTTCCTCAACTAGCCTCTGTTGGGCCAGTTCATCTCTAAAAACTAGCAGTAACATTTCATCTAGGCCTGTCCAGTTAAATCCAAGCTTATTCACTGTGAGAGTGTTCTGTAAGTGGTTTGGAAAAGCCTGAGATCTGAACCACTTTGGAGCCAGAGGACCCACTAGCTCCTCAGGGAGTCAGTTGTCTGACCTCCAGGAGGAAGCTGATAGGTAAAGATGCTGAGGAAGAGAGACCTGAAGTGGGCTGCCCTGGTTTCTGCAAAGGGAAAATGGCATAGCTTATTTGGTTAGGATTGATCCGGACTTGACCATTTTCTTGTCTCAGGCCTCATACATCTACTATCTCCATAGCCCCTTGGGGCTGACAAAATTTGGGGAATGAAATGAAGGAGGCCCTCGCCTCCGATCAGAGGACTCTTGTGAACCAATGTTTCACATCTTGAGCCCATCCCTCCCTGTCCAGCTACAACAGTGCGTCCAACCACTGCTCAACTCACACACAACTCCCCTGCAAGGTCCATTTGGTGACAACAGATCCTCTGCATAAGCTCTCAGGCACCAGGCCCACGGGAACCCTGGGTAGGGACTTATCTTCCATGTATCATCTTCCACCCACATTTCCTTGCAAGATACAGCCACTTCTCACATCTGGCTCACACTCTGGGCCCATGATGCCTCCAGCTTAGGCACACCACAAATGCAGCAGCCACTCTTCCTCAGGCTTTGTCTGAGGTTTTAAACTACACCTCACAACATAGCACTAGTAAGTAGGCCCTAAGAACATTCCAGTATCACAGAGCAGGAACTGAGCACAGAAGGTGAAGCATCTTCCCCGTGTCACATGGCTCAAGTGGGACCTGAGTACAGGCTAGCCAGCAACCACGCCCAGGCTCTGGTCACTGTATTGCCTCCTCTCGAGAAGAGCCATGTCCTGTCGTCAGCCTCACATAAGCGTTAAATTTCCAGCACACTGAGAGACCCTTCTTCCTAAGTCTTGCATTGACTCGTCTGGACCCTGGAGGTCAAGAACAGGAGAACCAGGAAACTGAAAACTATAATTTCTTATGGCCTTTTAGCGACCGGTGTGTCAACAGTCACCCGTTTTAAATCTGTTTTCTAAGACTGTGGATTAAGAAGCAAAGGCACTAAAACATTCGAACATAAGACACACCAGAAACTGAGGCCCCAGGCTAGGAAAGCTTGTGTCTGTACCAGCAGGGCTTGCAGCCTCCCAAGGGCACCTGGGAAACACGAGTGGACACTGACCCTCCCCTCTGCATGTCTGGCAGGCACTCGCCACTGGCTGCTATTTGCATATCAGTACTGAGACTGTGAGCAAAGGCTGTCAGCTGGACAGCAAGAAAGGAGACACCATGCTGCTGGCGGCTCCCAGCCTGGCCTCTGTCCCCATGCTCAGCCGCTTTGTCAGACTTTAGTCAACAAAGACCCAAAAGCCTTTCCCTGAGACATCTGAAGCCAAGCAGCCACCTTGCTGCTTCTTTGGGCTTAAGTGCTTGTCTCCAGACATGGTCAGTTAGGGAGAGGCTAATTACCTGTGCAACTGCTGCCGGGTAGGCGGTTGGTTTGGAATGCTCTGAGTTCTGAGCCAGTTGGCAATTCAGCAGACCACTGGCCCTCAGGGTGGTGCTGGTGGGCTGTGGGTATCTGGGCCCCTGGAGTTTAGTAGGGCTTCACCCAGAGGAAAGGCCATGTCTGTCAGCTCAGAGCGTGAAATAGCCCAGAGTTGACTCAGGATTCAGGCCAGGGCCCTTTTCAAGGAAACCAATCATTTCACCATCGCCATCTTGAGTTAGGAGGATTTGGGAAAATGATGATAAGTCCTAGGCTTGCTATCCATGGCATGACCCAGAGATCTCCGAGGGTCAGGAATCTCTGAACAGGTTTTTCTGCCCTGCAGTCATTACTGCCCTGTGGCGTGCTGGGGCTCAATCATAAGGTAGAAGTCATGGTCCCTCACCGCCACACCCTGCATCACATCACACCACTGGCTTTTCCAGGAGCTGTGACCAAGTGCCCTACTGAAGTCACCATGACACCAGGTCCTGTTAATTCTTCCAGACACATGAAGATTTTTTAGGTAGCACTTACGAAGTACCAGACATTTTTCTTCATGTTTTTTTTTTTCTGTTTATTTTCAAAATAACGAAATACTAGCAAGCAGGTCTGGTGGCAGTTCTTTTTTTTTTTTTTTTTTTTTTTTTGGTTTTTCGAGACAGGGTTTCTCTGTGAGGCTTTGCGCCTTTCCTGGAACTCACTTGGTAGTCCAGGCTGGCCTCGAACTCACAGAGATCCGCCTGGCTCTGCCTCCCGAGTGCTGGGATTAAAGGCGTGCGCCACCACCACCCGGCCTGGTGGCAGTTCTATGTTGAAGAACAGGAAACTGAGACACCAAGGGGCTGAGCGCTATCCCCAGCTCAGCCTGAAGGCCACCAGGAGCTGGCAGCCACACTGGCCAGTATCTTGGTGTTTCATGCCTCATCTCAATGGAGGGTACTGGATAAGTGTCTCTAGATAAGGGTCTTGTCCCTCACCACAGAAGCTTCTTTCTGCAGCAGATGGAGGCTATTACAGAGAGGCACATCAGGTCAAGAGATAAGTGATGCTGAAGGGCTAAGCCTCCAATGGGGCTTGGGTAACACGCTCACACCCAAGGCTCAGGGACTAGAGTGGGAGAGGAGGAAAGACCTTCAGAGATGCTTTGAGGTGGTGCCTTCCAGACATAACAGGGAAGCTGTCCACGAACTCCCAACACACCAGTCACACACCACACGGGTTGGGGAAAGTTCCCAAGGCCCAATCCTAGATGAAGAGCCACAGTCAATGGCTGCTGAGGAAGGAACGGCTGCTGAGGAAGGAAGACAGACCTTGGGTGGTAACTCAAGCCTGAGGACATATGGGTGACACTAAGGAGCTCAGTAGATTTTGTATATATGTGTGTGTCATGAACTTGAGCAGGGAGGTCCTTGAGGGGGCATACAGTGGGAGCTGGAGTGGAGACAGGAAGGATAGAATGTAAATGCATTGCACTCAGAAAGTCTCAAAAATTAAAATGAAAAATAAAGGTATTTCAATATATTCCATCTTTGTGGGTATTTTAAATGCACAGTGTTGTGGTTTGAATGCAAATGGCCCCCATATATTGGCTCATATATTGAATGCTTAGTCTCTTGTTGGTGGAACTGTTTTGGGAGGGATCAGGAGGTGTGGCCTTGTTAGAGGAGATGTCACTGGGGTGGGGGTTGAGGTTTCAAAAGCCCACACCAGGCCCAGTCTTTCTGTCTCTGCCTCCTGCTTGTGGATCCAATATAAGCTCTCAGCTACTGCCTCAGCACTGTCTGCATGCCCGTTCCCATTTTTCCCACCGTGATAACCAGGGACTCACTCTCTGAAACCATGAGCAAACTCCCAATTAAATTCTTGCTTCTACAAATTGATTTGGTCATGGTGTCTCTTCACAGCAATAGAACAGTGACTAAAACACACACCAAATCCAGGGTCTGCTGTCCTAAGCTCTGTTATGCCCCAGAGGCTCCCCAGCAGCTAGAGATAAAGAGATCCTAATACACTACTTCTACCAGGAAGATGAGCTACCATCTCCACAAAAGCATTTCCTGGCAACTTGCTGCCGAACATGGGAAACATAACAATGAATTCAAAGTTTGCATGTGGGGGCTAATCCCCAATAAAGAAAAGAAGCTGTCTTTCCACACAGAATCATTGAAATGAGAAACTGGCATAGGCTGAGTCTCAAACATCCCACTTACCAGCTCACTGCAGTCTCTAGGAATTCAGTTGCTGACTCCAGTAGTAACTAGTTGGTTTGACACACCGTGGAAACAAATCACAAAAATATTACACCATATTTCATAAAACCCACATTTGCAAAATGTCTTTAGGCCAGAAGAGGGCATCAGATCTCTGGGAACTGGAGTTAGAGATGGTTGTGAGCCAGCATGTGAGTCCTGGGGATCAAACCCTTGTCCTTTGAAGAGTAGCCAGTGCTTTGAACCACTGTGCAACATCTCTCCAGCCCCAGGATGTAAGTTTTACAGACAGTGTTGCCCTGGAAGGAAACTCTGTACCTGGTACCAGTCCATCTTTCTCTACACCCACCTGCCAGTCACAAAAATGCCTTCATTTTATAGGTAGGCTGCCTTTTGTGTCTAGCTCACTTGAATAAGCAAAATGTTTTTGAGGTTCATCCATGTTGGGAGTGTGCCCCAGCACATCTTTTCTGAGGCAGTAATTCCATATGTGGAGCTGGTGTTTCCCACCAGCCCTCAATCTGGGCATTGTTTTTTTAACTACTGTACTGGCTACCTGGCTGCAACCAATATTCACACAGAGGCTTTCGTGAGAGCGTTGCGAAGGTTCCTGACTGCATGCCTAGAGGTCAGATTCCTGTCTACCTGGTAACTGTTTAGTCCTCTCTTTGTCTTTGCACTTGGAGTGTACGAAGGCTCGGACCTCTCCGCAGGTCCCTGCCAATGTTACTGTTCCTGTAACCATTCTGATGGGTGTGGGTTCTCTCCGTATCTTTGGTTGTACTTCCCACATGACTAGTTATTGTAAATGATTGCACCTTCAGATTGACAATTAGTACAACTTCTTTGTAGAATATCTGCAATTTTTCATGTAAAATGTAGCTTTGTGATGTTTTTACCATTGTTAATATTCCTTACAGTTTGAGATATTGACTCTTGTGAGCTCCAACTTCCTTCCATTTTGTTCTTGATGCATAAATGTTTTTCGTGCTATCCCATGGCCACGATGGACTGTATGCCCTCTGCAAGCCAAAGGAAGCCCCCTCCCTCACTGTGTGTATGTGTGTGGTTTTGTCATAGCAAGGAGAAGAAATAGTACAAGGCCATTTAGACACTGTTTTTTGAAAAGGCTCCCCTTTTCCCATCAAGTGGCTTTGTCACCCCCAGTGAAAATCAAGTAACCACCAATGTGAGGGCTTCCCAACCCCCAACTCTATGCCATTCATCTGAGCATCGTGTCTTTACAGTGAGTTCTCTTTGCTTCTCCATGGTGCTTGGAACCGGAGAGATTGCTCTTCTCCAGCCTTCACATGGGACAGTGTGAGCCCTCCACCCTTGTTCCTCCTCAAGTTCTTTAGATTTAAGTCCTATGAGTTTCCATCTGAAATTTTAAACCAACATTTCAATACTTGCAATTAGACAGTTCAGATTTTTGTAGGAATTTGTTCAAGCTATCAATGGGACATCGTATCTTTACAGAGGCGTTCTAATTTATTATGTGGCTTTCCTTTTTTGTGTGTTAAACTTACTGAGGTATGACTGATATACAGAAACATACAAATTTAACGTATGCATACTGGTGAGTTTCTGCATAAAATCTAGTCCTGATACCCCCAACCCAGCAAGGCACGAAACACCTCCACCAACATCCAGAATTGCCTTGTGTTTTGGTTTTGTTTTCAATCACAACCCAGCACAGGAAACCCATCCTCTCTGTGCTGTCATTAAAGGCACTGATCTGCAGAGTTGCTCGTGGCTTAACTGAACTTGTTTCCACTGAAGAACGGCTCTACAGGTTCTCTCCAGGCTCGGCAACACTATTCTATTCAGGGACACTAAGCATTTTGGCTACTAGATACTTCCTAGAGTTAGAATCCTGCCATATGTCCCTGTAGACAGACTTATTCGACTTAGCATAACGTATTCTGGGTTCAGCCATCCTGTCATGAATAGCTGGATTTCCTCCTTTACTAAGACAAATATTATTCCGTGGTACATATACACCACATTTGCTTGACTCCATTTTTCTGTGATGGACGTTTCAGCTGCTGCCAGCTAAGGCTTCATGCCAGCTAGTCAAGTACAGTGCCTCGAAGCTATGTCCTTAGCCTAACATTCACATTTAGACAGGCATCTTATTGAATCTGTAGATCACCGAGAAGTCTTCCCTTCCAGAGTGTACCTCCAGGAACATAAAAGCACTCACTAGTTCACCTCTTAATGGTTCAGGCTCCCTCTTACTGGCACCAAAATGAGGGTGAAGCCCAGCCTTCTGAGGCCATTTCAGATCCATGCTACAGCATGGTTTCTGTTTGCTAGTTTTACCCTAGGGATTGTCAGCTGAAGAACAGGCCCTTCCCAGGGCTGCCAGCTGGAACCGTGTGGTGGGCAGAGCTCAGGGCTTCACTAGGCACCTCCCTTTTGAAATGACTTCTCAGACAGTTGTTCTCTGGGTGCCACTGGCTGGCTGAATTCCTAGTGTTGCAGATGACACCTCCAGGAGTGGATTTCCAGGAGCTCGCCCAGCGCTATGGTTAGGAATGTCCAGGCTGGTGGTGCCCAGGCTGGGTGGTGAGGATGCGCCCTCAGTTCACTTAGCAGTGACACATTCTTGAGCACATCTACCAGGGCATTTCCAATGTGCCCATGCCCTGTGCTGGGCCCAGGAAATGCAGGTGTAAAGGAGTCATCCTGAACACATAGCAAGTAAAAAATAAATAAATGAAAAAGGTGATTTGCATAGTCCATAACTCAAAATCACCGGACAGAGGGGAAGACAAAGAAGTGATCCGGCCGAGGGGACCAAAGAAGCCCTCAGTGCGCACCCTGCTGGTCACGTTAAAGAGCTCACTTCCAGCAGCAGTGCCAGCCTCTGGGGAGATCTGTAAACCAACATACTATTTCAAAGGGTGAGGAGGAGGAAGAGAGAGAAGAGGAGGAAGGGGAAAGAGAGAGGGAGAAAGGGAGATCATCATGAGAATTTAGCTTGTCAAATATGAAGAGTCTGTTTAATCAGGTATAGTGGCACACACCTTTAATTCCAACAAAGGTGGAGGCAGGAGAGAGGAGGAGAGAGAGGAGAGGGAGAAGAGGGGGGAGAGGGAGGAGAGGGAAGAGAGGCAGGAGAGGGAGGAGAGGCAGGAGAGGGAGGAGAGGAGGAGAGGAGGAGAGGGAGGAGAGGAGGAGAGGAGGAGAGGGAGGAGAGGAGAGGAGAAGGGGGAGGAGAGGAGGAGAGGGAGGAGAGGGAGGAGAGGGAGAAGAGGAGGAGAGGAGAGGAGGAGAGGAGGAGAGGAGAGGAGAGGAGAGGAGGAGAGGAGGGGGAGGAGGAGAGGGAGGAGAGGAGGAGAGGAGAAGAGGGAGGAGAGGAGGAGAAGCAGGGGAGGTCCAGTGGATTTCTGTTTTAGGTTGCTGTTCTGTTTGTGTGGACTGCGCCTTCCCCTGAGTAGCAATGGAGAAAATGACTCACAGGTACTGTCATGGGCCAATCTGATGGAGTCAATTCTTCAGGTGACGTTTCCTCTGTCCAGGTGATTGTAGGTTGGCGTCAAGTTGACATCTGAAGCAAAGTGGGTCCAAGACTTCCGGAGGACATTCAAAGGCCTCCGAAGCAGCCTGACTGGACCGCACTGGCCACTGCCTGTAAGTGGACGCCATCTTGCTTGAGAAGGTCCTGCAGAAATTGTGCATCCTCCTGCTGGTAACAGGCAGCGCCAGGCGGAAGACTGGTGTGCTCTGGGCCACCTGCTGGCCAATCTTGGATTGCAGGCTCTTAAACAAAGACTCTCTCCTGGCCAGTGATTAAATTATCTCTTATTGATTGTTCCAGGTGATAATTGTGTGGCCCTAGGAGAATCATTAATCTTCTTTGTGTCCCTGGAGTCTCTGTTAACTTTCCAACACTATGACAAAACATTTGAGATCAAGATGTCAGACTTAGTCCATGATCGCTATTTCAGTGTCTATGCTAAGGTAAGGTGTTGTGAATCAGAGATGCTCACCCCACACAGCAGCTGGGAAGGAGGGTAGGGCAAGGGAGGGCAAAGGACTGGGGACAAGATATCACCCCTAAGGACACATCCCCAGCGACCCACTTACTCCAACTAGGCCTACCTCTCTACAAATCCGTGAATGGGTTTATCCACTGATGGGGTAGAGGCACTCGGGACCATGCCTTGAGCTGTTCAGAGGCATTCCCCAGCCTTAGCACAGCCTTGGGGCGCATACCACAGGTGAGCGCCATGTTACTGCCCAGTATCAAAAGGACAGGCATCATCCTAGTCTCCAGTGGAAGGAAGCAGAGTGGCAGCCAGCCACGCCCCCGCAGCCAGCCACGCCCCTACAGCCAGCCACGCCCTCACAGTCCTCTAATAATTTTTTTTTCCATTACTCTCATGGAGGTTGTCTCACAGAGAGATGCAGTCAGCACCGTGCTAGATGCCTTTCAGCTGCTGTTTCACTGGGTAGTTCTCTGAACATCCTTACGCCATACATTGTTAGTGCCCCCATTTTACCAATGGATCACTGAGGCTCTGTGGGGGACTGAGGGATGCATTGGTGTTGATCCAAACCTGGCCATCACGCACCCCCTGCTGGTCGTCATCTAAAATTACGGGGTCTTCCTCTTGCTAACTCCACAGTAAGAATGCCTCTCCCTGAACTCGTGGACCTCCTTGCGGTTCTGCTGTGGAAGCAGTCTGGCGCTCTAAACTACATTTGACCCTCTGATCTTGGGCCTTGTGAACACCTCTAAAGGGTCTCTCTCACTCTTCTTTCGCTCATCACAACCCACCTGTTTTTGCTGGACTCTGGGATGGTGGATTTTCAAGAGCTGCAGTTCCCAGCACCACGTGGTCCACAGTGGGGCCCTCTGCCCTCTAGCATGTCAGATGAAGACGAAGACTGTGGATCACTTCTGAGATGTCCCCTCAGCCAATGAGGTAGATCCAAAGCATCGCATCCACAGCTCACCCCAGCCACAGGACTCACTTACCATGTGAGGGGGGCCATCAGTGTGGCTGTGAGTGGGACTTAGGGCAATGTCTGTAATTGGCCTTGGGGCAGAAAACAGGGCCACTGTGGGGCCTCCCCTCTGTCTCCTACATTGCCAGAGCCAGAAGAAGCAATCAGTGGGCAGTGTCCTCCCTGCCCACGTGACTATGTGGAATCCCTGGACTACAACTCCCAAGACCCCCTGCTCCGTGGAAGCAGTGTTCTGTTTCAGCAGGTGAGTTCACGGTGGGCTCAGATCTTGCTCTGAAAGTCTGGCTCCACGTTTGCGTATCCATACACACCCTTCTGTTCATTCATCCTTCTGCCAATATAACCATCTATTCATCCGTCAGTGTCTCTAACCAGCTAAGCAGCCAGTCAGCCCTCTTCTCTTCTTGACATGCATTCATACTCCTATCCATGTATCCACACACAAGTTGTACATTCATCTATTTAGTTTTTTACCCATCCTCCCACCCATTAACCTTTTTTTTTTACATCCATCCAGTCATCTGCCCGTTTTCTGCTCCATCTGTTGTGTGGCGTTTTTTCCTCCAGACATAATATGATGCCATCTTGTGGCAAAGATTAGCTTGGCCTGATAGCCTTGGCTACTAAGGATCAAAATAGTATGGTGATAGCATAGTTTATTGTAAAAGCAGTAGAGCTATTGACACTTCTTGGAAGATGAGAGCGAGAAGGGTCATGAGTTCCTCACCTGGGATTCAAGCTATTGTTCCTTCCCAGTCCCCCTTGCAGCTGCAAGTGGTCTTGGGAGATGTTAGTCTACATAGGAAATGAAAGGTTAACGGTACGAGAAATTCCATGATGCAGCTCCCTTGAGGTCACCATCCACGACAGGGTGGACTTTGTGTGAGGATGCTGTTCTGTAAGTGACCTCCGCTGTGTCTGTAAGAAAGCACAGTGAACTCCTCAGGCTGGGCTATGGCAGAATCGTCATTTGTGCTGGTCTGTGGTATAGACTTTGTTCCCATCTCCCCTAGAAAAAGTTAATAAACTGGCCCAACCTGGAGCACTGCAGGACCAAAGGCGAGTACGAGAGGAGCAACTGCATGACCCTTAGAAGGCTGGGCCTCTGAGGAATCCCAACATGGCCATTCTTCCCCTAGCAGTGCCACACCTTGTTACTATGGTGTTGGTAGTATGGCTAGTAAGACATGTGCCTGGGCTGAGCTGTCTGGAGATGGTGTGTCCATGGGGAGAATGCTGGGGTCCATTGTCCTCTCTGTGCTATGAACTTGGTATGCTTGCTTGATGAATAAGTTCTGCCACGGGCCTATGATGACACTCTGAAAATGGCTGGAAGACTAGAGCGTTGCAGCTCCTGAGCAGCACAAATGGGGAGAGATTGCCCTCAAGCCATTGTAAAATTGATGTTTTCCTGTCCCGACTGCTTGCTCCCAAATAACTGACACAGAAGCTTAATATTATTTATAAATGATTGGCCGATAGCTCAGGCTTGTTACTAACTAGCTCTTACCCTTAAATTAACCCATAATTCTTATTTATGTTTAGCCACATGGCTTGGTACCTTTTTGTAGTACAACATTCTCTTCTTGCTCCTCTGCATTTGCTGGCAACTCTGACTCCACCCTTCTCCTTCCCATCATCCTTAGTTTGGTCACCCCACCTATACTTCCTGCCTGGCTACCAGCCAATCAATGATTTATTAAACCAATTCAAGTGACAAATTTTTACAGTGTTCAAGAGGATTATTTCACAGCATTTCCCCCTTTTGTCTAATTAAAAAGGAAGATTTTAACTTTAACATAGTAAGATTATATATAACAAATACAGTTATCAAGTAAGAATTACTTGATATTTGTATTTGGCAAAATTAGAGAAAATACTCTATTATCTATCTTTGTGAGTCCAAAGTTTTGTATCTAGGTTATCTTTTATCAAAATTAAGGAAAACTATAACTATCTAGTCTTCAACTCCATCAATGACCCCAGAAGGGTGAAATATTACCTAATGACAGAGACCTCCAGCTCTCTGGATTGTCATGCAAAGTTCCTCTGCAATGTTGGGACATCCAACTCTGGCCTACAGGCCTAGCATGCCTGACAGACTTTCCTGTGAATCAGGGAATTTTAAAGGACCATCCTATCTTGTCTTGGCAAAGTTCAGTAGTCACCTTTTTTTTTTCATCCTGCTTGTCCAGTTTGGACAGTATCTGCCAACAACTGAGGCAAAGGCAGTTTCTTTGTTCACATGGCTAGCTTTTGCCATAAAGAAAGCAAACTCCATATGGAGTTTATTCAATGCTCATTATCTTCTCTGAAGCAGATATGTCTCATTGTCATGAAAAGCCTAAGTTCTTAAAACATTTTAAATGCCATATTCTGTAGGTCTTTGAAGTGTTTGAAGATTGCCTATTTGAAATTTATCTCAGTATGACCATGAAAACATACCTAACATGATTATAAGTTTGCTACTATAGATGACTATTAATCTGTATTTTTTAATTAAAAATTACATTTTAAATGAATTACATAAACACAGTACTTTAAACAAGAATAGAAATATACATACAGTATAACAAAATTTACTTTAAATTTGTATCAATAAACCAAAATCTATATCAATGTAAAATATTTAAGATTAATAGTTATTATTTGAATTAAAGTAGGTTCAATAATCTACCCTTTTATCCTATCATTTCTATATCCCCCTTTTCTTTTCAGAAAGAGACCCTTGAATCTAATCTCTTTTGTTCAGCTTTTTTTGTGACCATTACCAATAACACTTGTAACCAACCCCCCTTAAATGATAATAAATATCCATAACCTACTTTTTGGGAATGAGGTCATAGTTCTCTAGACTATTTCCTGCTGATTGGGGGCACTGGTAATCTTTGGTGGATCCTGAGAAAATTTAGGATTATAGCCAAGTCCTGAGTGTAGTATTCTGTGAGGCTGGATCATCTCAGAGAGCAGCCTTGAAGCTGTTCTGGATGCAGAATCCAGAGGAAAATGCAACAGGGGTGCTCTGATATGTTGGATCATCTGGGCCATCTGTTCCCACTGGAGATTTTCCAGGGGGCCTTCCTCAATCAAGTCTGATTTTTCTTAACCCAGAGTGAATCCATAACTTCTCATTTCCTCCAAAGTAACATATCATGTGACTTAAATTTTGAAGTCAAGGTAATTTTAGTCAAGGTTGGTTTAATATAGCAGTTTCCATAATCTCTTAGCAGCCAAAAAATTTAAAGACAACACAATAATATACATAATCCATACTTTCTGTGTATTTTCTATCTTTGTTCAACTTATTATAATTCATCACACTGTAAACTACCTAGAGGTTTTTTCATCTGAATGTCTTACTGCATATCTCTACCTTTTTCTGACCACTATTTTCTCTGAATTTGTCAAATGCTAATGGACTAGACATTGTTAATGTAATTATTGCCTGTATATATTTTTATATAGTTATTATACTTATTGTATATAGTTTTTCTGTGTTAGTTAAAACCTTCACTTTTTATTTAGACAAAAAATGGGAAATGTTGTGTGATATTTTGTTTGTCTTTTGACAAAGTTTGCTTGAAATCAGAGTGCAGAGCTGGCCACTAGTTAACCAAGGAGATCTAGAGGTCTGTATAGAGAGGAAACAGGAAGTAATAAGGTGGGGCAGAGAGACAATCTTGGCCCTTTTGGACAGAGAAATGGAAGAGATGGGAAATGACTATGGCTGCTCCCCTGATTCTCTGATTTTTCAAGTTTTTACCCCAATATCTGACTCCTGTTTTTTTGTTTTTGTTTTTGTTCTTTGTTTTTGTTTTTGTTGTTGTTGTTGTTTGTTTGTTTTTGTTTTGTTTTGTTTTGTTTTGAGACAGAGTTTCTCTGTGTAGCTTTGGAGCCTGTCCTGGAACTCGCTCTGTAGAGCAGGCTGGCCTCGAACTCTCAGAGATCTGCCTGCCTCTGCCTCCCAAGTGCTGGGAATAAAGGCGTGCGCCACCACCGCCCAGCTGACTCCTGATTTTTATTGATAAGATTAATTAGATTTACGTTCAAGCCACTGCTGCAGATGTGTGACTGCTGCCCTGTGTAATGTCATGCACCTGAGGCTGAGGCGGCTGCCCAGCAGGAACCTGCTTCTGTTCAGGAAGAATTAATTATCAAGGAAAAGTGGGTGCAGAGATCATCCTTCACATCAGTCTTGGGATTGGTGAGGAGAAGAAATAGAGGGAGAGATGAAAGTCCTGGATCATTGTTCCTTCTTGTATAATATTAGAGGGACCAGCCTTAGTATTATACATCCCAGGGGCTCAGGAGAGAAAATGACAAATGGTGAGGACTATTTTTGGGAAATAGAATCTCAGCACATTGAGCTCTATAGTCCACTTGCTTTAATTCCTCTGGGATAATATTCTATTTACACAGCTTCAGTTCTGTTCTCGTGCCTAGCTCCTTTCTTTCCTGATTTCTCTCTATATTTATATCTACTGCTCCCTCTAAGTTCTATCTTGATTCTCTCATCTTAATTCTGCTTCATCTAGGTCCTTTTCATTTCGTTCTTACCCAGCTAGTACTTACTCATCTGACTCTTTCTCATCTTCTATCTCATCCACACGTTCTCTCAGGTCAAAATCCTCCTTATCCCTCTCTGTTCTCCGTCTCTCCATTCCCCCCAAGTCTCTCAGGGGTCCAGTTATAAACCCAAGCAATAGCAATCACCTGGCTGAGCAAGGTCACCAGGCTTGAATTCTACGGACTTATAAAGGCAGGTAAGAATTTTCCTCAGGCAGTGAGGCTTTCTTTTATAATCCAAAATGGGAGTGGTAAAAGAGGAGGTCAACTGAGTGCTAATGACCAGTTTGTATATGAAAAAGGGAGTCTATGTGCTCAGTCTATATTCCTAGAAGTGGTTAGTAAGAAGTTAAAGGTCAATAAAGTTAGTAAGGCTGTAAGAAATGAGGGTCCGAGATAAATTGTACAAAGCTATTAATTAAGGTCCACCTGACCTAGGTGGTGTCTCCTTGTGGAATTTACCTTAAATCAGGAGACTAGCATGTGGTGGTCTGGACTTTTATTTCTGTTAGTCCTTGAAAGTGGCTAAGGGAGAGATATGATTCCAGTGCTGAAAGGGGAGAAACAGATGGGCTAGGGGGAAGGAAGCCTTTCCTGAGGCTGTTCTCCAAATACCTTGAATGTGTATGTCCAGAGAGTGATCAGTCCACACTGTTAGCACTTCTTAGGGAAAAGTCAATGGGAAAACTATGAAGGCACACGTGATTTTCATAACAGAAGACAGCTGACAAAATATGTATGTAACAAGCCAAATAACACCAAAAGCTTGGAATTTGGCTTCCTCTGAAGGAATTCCTTGATCTCTGCAGGTAGTGGCTTTGCCATAACCAGCTGAGCTCTTATATTTTCCTGTGGCCTGTAGCAGTTCCTTAAGGCTGGAGGGCTGAAAGGGAAGAGCACACACTAGATTCCCACTAAAGAGCCAAAGATGTGGACGCCACGGGAGGAGTCAGATATCGAGGGGAAGTGAGACAGCAGCGACAAGGGCGGCCCCCACGCCCAGCCTTGGCTCTGTTGGTGCTTTGAATTCTCAAGCCAGCACCCCACCTGTCATTAGTAGTCAGTGCTGCGAGATGCGACGGAGACTAACAACGGCACTTTTTTACTACTTGCAATTTTTAGCATTAGGCTTTTAAGAACAGCTTTGGGACAGGTTTGGACATAGAGCTCTGGGGTTGTTGTTTACTTTCAGACCTTGAAATGTTTCATTTCATACTTTTCTGGCTTTTGTGGTTGCTGATGAACACAGTGGGGAGAGTCTGATGTTCCTGTCTTTGTATGTGAGTTGTTTTTCTCATACTGCTTTTAGTATTTCCTTTTTGCTGTTGTTTGTTTGATTGTTTAGAGACAGGTGTTCATTGTGTAGCTCTGGGTGTCATGGAATTCACTATGTAGACCAGGCTGGCCTTGAACTCACAGCCATCTGATTGCCTCTATCTCCCAAATGCTAGGAGTAAATGTGTGTCTCCAAGCCCAACTCTGCTTTGTATTTTTCACATCGTGGCTAGGATGTGTCGTGCAGAATTTCTCCTCTGACCATGTCTGTTAGAGTTCTAAATGCCCCTTGTTTTGGATGGCTACTTCATTCTCTGGGTTCTGGGAGTTTTCTGCTGTAATTTCATTTGAATCATCCATCTATTTGGTCTTATTTTAAGTCTACTCCTTTTACACCCCGAATCCTCAGGTTTGGCCTTTTGAATGCATCACTTCATGAAAATATTGTCCACACTCCTTAATTTTTTTTGCTTATTTCTGTGTTTCATATTATTGTCCTCCACCTGTGAGATTCCTCCTTCTGCATGGTCTTGTCTTTTGATACGTTTTCTGATGTAGACTTCATTTGGTTCTTTCATTTCAACTATTTCTGTGTGGTTCTTTTTCAAGATTTCAATCTCTTGGCTGAATTTTTCCTCAATATTTTTGACTTTCTACTAACTGCTCCATTCCCTTTGGAGACTGTATTGTTGAGGTCTTGAGTAAGTTCCCTTGGTTGGTGCATCTGTTTCCTTGAGTCTTCTCTATGATCATTAATTTATTTAAACACCAAGACTCTGAATTACCATCCGCTATTCAGTCACCCATCTGCCAATACATCTGTCCAGCCTCTCTGTCATCTGGCATTTTCCCATGTTTCAGCTCTCTGATTTTGGAACCCACTATAGGGCAGTTGGCTGGATAGGCATGGTCACGGTGGTGGCTGTGTTCTTTCTTTGCTATGTTTTACACATCTGTTGGAGTGAGTTATTCTTTCAGTTTTGACTGCCCTTTCTTTTGAGTTCATCCGGATGTTCTGTTTTCTTGATCCTTCCTAGAGTGATGTCTGTGTGGAGTTCAGCCATAGGGTCCGATGAAAATAGTGCTGGCCATCACAGAGTCCCCAAGAATATTCTAAATTGTACACTGAACACCAAGGAGACCAGATGATGTCAAAAACCTGGTCATGGTTTGGATTCTATGAGGCCACTGGGGGCCCTGGTCAGAACCACAGGCTCGATGTGACTTCTGGAACTCTCAGTCCTACAGTGGCCACTGGGACCTCAGAAGTTAAGACAGCAGTTCCACACTGGCCTTTGGGACCTCCATATCCAGAGTTCTGGTCTCTCAAAAGACTCTAAGCTCACTGAAGCTGGAGGCTCAGCTCTGCTCTGACTGCTGGGGCTGCTAGTACCAGAGGTCTGGTCATGGAATCAGAGGCTTGGTCCTGCCAAAGCTCCGGCTTATTTTTAATTACATATCAGCCTTGAAAGTATACTGTATTTGAAAGTTTTTTCCAGTCCCACCCAGCCTTGTGGTCCTAAAGCCCGCTTATACTAATTATAACTGCTTGGCCATTAGCTCAGGCTTATTACTGACTAGCTCTCACACTTAAATTAACCCATAATTCTTATTTATGTTTAGCCACATGGCTTGGTACCTTTTCTCAGTTCTGCCTTGTCATCTAGCTTCCTCTGTGTCTGGATGGTGACTCCTGACTCAGCCTTCCTCTTCCCGGAGTTCTCCTAGTCTGCTTACCCTGCCTATACTTCCTACCTGGCTACTGGCCAAGCAGGTTTCATTAAACCAGTGTACAAGAGCATTATCCCACAGCAGTATACTTTCAAGAAGATACAATTAGTTGAGATATCCCTAAAACGTCTTCACAGGTCACAGTTAAACCTCCCATGCCACTTCTTGACATGAGTCCCTAGTGTCTAACTTTTCCATATATGGTTTTTGTCCCTTCAAAAGACAAGGTTGATGAACTCTTTGCTCATGGACCAGTTGTAGCCTTACACCTTGTCTTAGTCAGTGTTCTAGTGCTGTGACCACAGCAACTCTTATAAAGGAAAACATGTAATGGGCTTACAGTTTCAGAGGTTTATTTAGTCAGCTATCATCATGGCAGGAAGCATGGTAGCATGCAGGCAGACATGGTGCTGGAGAAGGAGCTGAGAATCCTACATCTTGATCCACAGGCAACAGGAAGTGGTCTGAACTAGGCATGGCTTGAGCATAGAGACCCCAAAGCCTCCCCTACAGTGACACACTTTCTCCAACAAGGCCACACATACTCCATCCAAGCCACACCTCCTAATGGTGCCACTCCCTATGAGCTTATGGGGGCCAATTGAATTCAAATACCACATACTTGGTTTTGTAAATAATAGTCACAACTTTCAGCTTTTGTGTTGTTTATGACAGTATTTGAGCTGTGGTGGCAAAGTTGACTGGTTAAAACCAAGTTGAAAATATTCTGTCAGACCCTTGGCATGGAATGGGTGTGACCACTAACCAAGGGCCCAGATGGTGCAGAATTTAATTTTTATTACATGTATTTATTTGAGCAGTGTATATACCATGATGTGTAGACATCTGTGATGCAGATCTTGGCTGTCAGATTAACTACACATGGAATCCTCTAAAACCCAAACAGCTGGGCATGCCTGTGAGAGTTTATTTGTGTCTGGATCATTTGAGGGCGGAAGATCTACCCCAACTCTGGGCCACACCCGGTGGCAGCCCACATAAAAGCACACAGAAGGAGGTTTTGATTTTTGCCTGCTTGCTCTCATTCTTGCTGGCAAATTCATCTCTCCTGTCCTGAGGTGCTCCTTTGCTTGTAGTAGAGCCTGCTTCTTAGGAATTCCAAAACAGACTGACTGGCAGCTCTCTGGGACATCCCTCCGATGCCAGCACCAGACTGGGACTGCTGAGACATCCAGTCTTGGGGACTGAACAACTATGGGATCCTCGGCCTTTCCATCATAAGACATCCATTACTGGACTACCTGGAGCACAGCCTGTAAGACACTCTGGTAACTCCCACACACATGCGCGCACACATACATGCACACACACACATACACACACACACATGCACACACACACATGCACATACATGCACACACATACACATAAGCATACACACGCACGCACACACATGCACATGCATGCACACACGTGTGCACACACGTACACACTATTCTTAAGAAAGAATGTGTGTCTCAGAAGTGATAATAATGCTGCAATAGTGCTCCTTCAGGGGGTGTGAGTACATGTGGTTCAGTAGACATTTATGTGTGATGATCGAGGCACAGTACATACTTGGTTCTGTGTAAATTTGAACACATCACCACCTTTTGTGGAGGTGAATCTGGTGAAGGGGCTACCTCTTCCAGAAATGTAGGATGTTCATATTGCCCTGGCCACCCTCCTGCATAGTACGAAATAAAACAGAGTAGCAGTCCTGTAGGCAAATTCTGGGAAGGCAAACGTTTCTGTTTGAATGTGAATTATCCCTTATGGACTCACGTGTTAAACATTTGGTCCATACCTGGTGGAACTGTTTGGGAAGGTTGTAGGAACTTTAGAAGGCAGAGTAGCCTTGTTGGAGGAAGGCCTGCTGAGAACTGTATAGCGTGGTTACTATGTTCATTCTTTCCTTCCTGAGCCTGGTCACTTCCTGTTCACTTTGCTTCCTGAGCATGGTCACTTCCTGTTTACTCCTTGCTTCCTTAGCCTGTTCACTTCCTGTTCACTCTGCTTCCTGAGCCTGGTCACTTCCTGTTCATTCTTTGCTTCCTGAGCATGGTCACTTCCTGTTCACTCCTTACTTTCTGAGCCTGGTCACTTCCTGTCCACTCCTTGCTTCCTGAGCCTGGTCACTTCCTGTCCACTCCTTGCTTCCTGAGCCTGGTCACTTCCTGTTCACTCCTTGCTTCCTGAGCATGGTCACTTCCTGTTCACTCCTTGCTTCCTGAGAACTCTGTCTTTCTACCATTTGGGTCCCAGAGATGGAACTCAGGTCATCAGGCTTTGTGGCAAGCCCCACTTTGGCCATTTTCTCTCACACATTTCTTGGCAGGAATCTTTTCTGGGTCACTTGTGCATTTGAAAAGAATAATCTATTTAATACCGGGGGGCTGTTCTCTGTGTCTGGAGCAACCACAGGGCTACGCAATGTCCTGAGACTTAAAGGATAGCCTTCCTTGCGGCTGACTGCATCCGATGTTACAGATGCGTGAGAGTCTGCAGTAATGACAGGTATGGCTCAAAGCCAGTCTGGCCTCCACATCACTAAACGTACTCATTTCTGTGGTGGTGGTCTTTAGTGGGCCTCCTTCCCTGCTTTCCTCAAGGGCAGCCTTTTCCCTTCCTCTGATTTGAGTTGTGGGTGAGCCCTGGGTGCATCTCAGGGGTCAGGTTTCTCTGGCCCATTCTTAGAAGATGAATGCTCAGAACACTGGGTAGCCAGAGATAGACACAGTCAGGTTAGAGGCCATCTAACCTTCCCCTCTGTGCCTTCCTGGGTCAGCTTCAGGGCTCTCCTGTCACAGACACAGGAGCTCTCCTTGGCTTTGTGTTATGGCTCAGGATGCTTCGTCCAGGCAGAGGGTAGCCTTGTCTCCAGGGCAGACAGACATAACTTTTGGCCTTATATTCTTCCTCTTCCCATCACTGTGACAGAATACCCAAGAGGAAATGAACTGAGGGAGAAAGCACTTTTCCTGGCTCCTGACCTCAGAGGGTTCAGTCCTCTGTGGTTATTCTCATTTGCGTTCTCAGGAAATGGCTGCCTGTTTCCACAGGTGCTTGGCTTCTTTTGTGAAATGCCTGTTTACAAGTTTTGTGATCAGAGTGTTCTTTTTTTTTTTAATCTATTTTAGATTTCTTTGTGATGATGGGGGTGGTTTTGAGATGAGGTCTCACTATGTAGCCCTGGCTAGCCTCTGACTCTCCATGAAGGCTGGCTTCCACCTAACAGAGACCTGTCTGCCTCTGCCTCCTGAGTGCTGGGAATTAAAGGCATGCACCACCGTGGCTGGCTTGTTTATTATCTATTTTTAAAGTATATCATAGTTTTGATGTTGAGCCTAAGTTTCCTTACCCAGAATTCCAAGTTTTTCTTTATTTCTGTCCCTTCCTTCCCCTGCTCTCTGCTGGTCTCCCTAGGGTTAGTCAGAGATCCCCTCCACTGATCTTAGCTCTCCTTAGAGACTCCTGACTGGGTCCATGAGACAAATTGGTACATGGCAGATTAACCAGGGAAAGGTGTACAAATTTTGGAATTTTAATTGGTTACTTTTATTTTAAAATTTTAACTTATTTTTGTTTTTTAAGATTTTGCTTTTTAAAAATTATGCATCTGAGTGTGGTTTTGTGCGCATGCATGCAGTGCCCAAGGCAATCAGCAAAGAGCATCAGAACCCATGGAGCTGCAGTTACAGAAGGTAAGGTTGTGAGCCACCCACATGGGTGCCTAGGACCAAACTCTGGTCCCCTGCAGGAGGTGGCACCTGCTCTTACTGCTGGGCCACCTCTCCAGACTTTCTTATTTTTATTTTGAGACAGGGTCTCATGTATCCCAGTCTGGCTTATGTATCTGAGGATGACCCTGAACTTCTGAACCTCCTACCTCCATCCCCAGAGTGCTGGGATTGCAGACATGTGTCTTTATACCTGGTTTTATTGGATGCTAGATGTGGAACCCAGGGCCTTATGCATGTTAGCCAAGCATTCTACCAACTGAGATCCGTTCACAGCCCCATCGAGTTTTATTTCTACATGTACATGGACAGCTTCACAAGCAAGTGAAAACAGAAAGAAATGGCCAAAGCATAAAGCTTTTGCATAAAGATGAATAAAAGAGGTTTGAGATAAGTGAAAGAAAATTCTAGGGTGGTCATTAGAAAGCATATGGAGGGATGGACGGTTCCTGAATGGTAAGAGTGATTTTAGTAACTTATTTATGCAGCTTTCTCATAGGGGTGTTGAGCAGGGTAGCTGGTGTTCTCGCTGGCTTTGGGGCACCACCTGGTGGTCTCTTTTATAGTGTTTTTCTCTGCAGCTGAAGTCAAACAAGCCAAGGGTGGAGCCTCACCCGGTGCCTTAGGCCTGCCTCCTGGAGGTAGGCTACACTAGGTGGATGGTCTGGACCAGCACAAGGCATAGGTGCCCGTCGGTTGTGTGGCTGCACTGTCAGCATTTGGGCAGGGACAGTCCCACACTGACACCCTTAGCACCCTGAGGACTCCCCCTGCACTTTGAACATCATCAGCTCAAGCCAAACTGGGGCTAGTGACAGAAATGTCTCCCACCCACCATTAGCCTTCCACAGAACTGTGGAGATTGGAAACCACTGCCTCACCTGAGGTCTGCCCTGAGGAGTGGTGTCTGGTGACACTTCTTGTAGGAGTGACTTCTGAGAAATGCTGTTGTTGGTTTGAAGCTTGCCTGACAAACCAAACTTCACTCGACCTGTAACCAGGTTTGTCGTGTGCTTTGGGATCATTTGTAGCCATGTATCATTCTACTTACACACTGAGAATGCAGCCTGTTCAGAACGATCTGGCCTTTAAGAAAAGCAGCGTAGGGTCTGTTAAGATGGCCCAGCGGTGCTGTGCGCTGTTCTTCCAGAGGAGCCAGGTTCAATTCCCAGCACCCATATGGTGGTTTGTAACCATCTGGAACTCCAGGTGATCTGACACCATTGGGCACTAGACATGCATTCATGTGCAGACATACACGCAGACAAAACACCTGTACACATGAAATAAAACCAAAGTTTTTAAAAACTAAAGTAACAACGGAAAAGCAGTATAAATCAATCTTGCTATGCTTTGCTCCTCCTCCTTATTTACCTTTTCTGACCCATTCAGGCCCTTGACTCAGGACAATGTGTGTGTGTATGGTGCAGCAATTAGACCTAAGACCATTGGCTGGAAGCAGAGAGATATTGAAAGCAATACCCATCCCATACCCAAGGAAAAAACATTGGGAGCAACATATAAGCATAGGTTTGGTAACACCTGGTTGTGGTGTGGACAGTTCTGAGTAAGTGGGGTCAGAAAAACAGTTCCCACTCTTATCACACTCCTGTAAATGACGAACACAAAAGTCCCTCATTCCTTCTCATTTCCGCCTTTGCAATGCTGTGCAATGGAGAGGACAGCCCTGGACTGAGAGACCAAGGCAGATCAAGATAAATCAGACCCACTTCTGGGTAAACAACAGCACGGGTTAGTGAAATTTCTTCTGTGCAGCACATCCTTAGTCTCTGACTCCCACTGCCCCAGAGATGGGGGAGAATCGCTGATCATATTCCAGGAAGGAAAGCAGAATCTATGAAGCGTCTCAAATCTCCAAGGGCCACAGGCACCAAAGGGTTTTTGTTTTTGTTTTTCCAAGCCCATGGCTTCCTCCACTATAAACAGCTGTACTGGAGTGTGTATCAACAGGCCCTGACTTGGATGCTGGGGCAGCACCTGCAAGCCTGCTCCCACGTGGCCCACCCAAGCTGCCGCAGAAGCAGAGCTGCTCAGGGTATAGATGTGACCAAATTTGTTGGGGCCAGAACCAGGGTCCTGGCAGCACTGGCAAGCTCGGCTCTGCCATCTGTCTTCAGTGGACCATTGAAGAGGCAGGAAGTGTTGAGAGATTTATGTAATGTGACCACGGTGGTCAAGGCACAAATGAAGAGGTCCGGAGGTCTGCCATGCCCGCTCCTGGAACAGGGGTGGGAGTAGTTTGAATAGAGAGGCAAGAAGCATGCATGACTAAGCGGAACTGGTCAAACTGGTCTGTCATAAGCCTGTTTGCTGGTACAAGGTGCCCGGTCAATTCTCTTTCCCAAGACAGCTCCCACCTCTAGCTGCCTCCAGGGACCCAGCCTTTTCTGTTTCCCACCATGGAACTCTGGAAACTGCAGTTGCATTGGGTCCATTGCCTCTTAGTCTGATGGCCAAAGCAAGGGACAGCACATCCTCTCTTTGGAAGATCTTCACTTCAGGAATGGCTGCAGACGGATCTCAGTGTGTGCTGAAGACCACTGTGGAGTAGAGACCTTTAAATAGCCTGGTCACAGCCCCATAGACTGTGCCAGAGGTTGTCACATGCTGTCAACACAAAATGCAGCTCTCACTTCAAAGAGAGTAAAGGATCATTTATTCGGAAGCCAAATATAAGTGATCCTGGCCTGGGAACACAGATTTAGGTCACACAGATTGTGAAAATGGTTCTGTGAAGTTTTTACAGTTGTAAAGAAAAGCCATGGTGGATGGTTGGATGAGAATGCCCCCCCCCAGGGGGGGACTCATAGGTTTGACTACTTTGACCCCAGATTGTGGAACTGTTTAGAAAGGATTAGGGGTTGTGGTTTTGTAGGAGGTGTGCCACCAGGGAGGAGGTGTGTCACTGGGGACAGACTGAGGTTTCAGAAGACTCATGACATTGCCACTGTGCTCTCTGCTTCCTGCCGTGGATGAAGATGCACACTGTCACCTGTCCCTGCCAGCATGCCTTTGCCATCATGGATGTTAAACTTCTGGAAGTGGAACCCAATTAAACACTTTCTTTATCATTTATTTCTCTTGGTCATTGTGTTTTGTCATAGCAATAGAAACCCTGACCAATGAAGCTACAGATGGAGGCATTTTCCAAACACATCAGTGAAATACTAAGTAGGTTGGTTAAAGCAAAGCAAGGAAACCTTTGCTGTAGGCTTCAGACACTATCAGTAACATTCTCCTTTTTTTTGTATTTTTTGTTTTTGCATCCCAACCACAGTTTCTCCTCCTCTCCTGTCTCTCCCTGCCACCTCCCCCCCTCACATCCACTCCTCCTTTCTCTTCAGAAAAGGGCAGGCCTCCCATGGATATCAACCAGCCATGGCATATCAAGTTGCAGTAGGACTAGGCATCTCTTCTCCTATTAAGGCTGGACAAGGCAACCTGGTAGGAGGAAAGGGTCTGAAAGGCAAATAACATTCTTATCCTCTGGGTTGGTGGGAGCTTGTTAATACATCCCAAAATGTTTCACATGATGGTAACAAGGATGTTAGGTTAGGTCAGGTGGTAATGAATGGATGTTGAGGGGCTTAAAGATAGCTCAAGACAATTTGTTGTGATCTGCAACATTCCCACACTCCACAACCACATCCCCAATCCATCCAGCAGCCTTATGGGAACTTTAACATCGGTGTTGCATTTTGTAGAAACTATGGAGGAGTTGAGAAACGTGGGTTTGGGTGGTTTGCTGAAGAAGGAAGCTGAGTTCAATTTCCAGGTGAGCTTTGTTAGGAAAGGGGCCTCCACAGCCATGGCAGGGTGCGGGTGGGAGAGGACGGCATGGCTGGGCATCAAAGGGAGAGACTTGCAAACCTGAAGAGAACTTCATTAAGAAGGATGCTCAGAGTGAAGGGTCATAAACATTATGGTGGGGAAAGCAAAGGAGGGAGGGAGGGAAGAAGGGTGGGAAGGAGAGAGGGTGTGAGGGAGGGGAGGAGGGAGGGAGGGAGGGAAGGAGGGAGAGAGGGAAAGAACTAGTGGAGTCCGTGATCTAGCACAACCACCGCCATGTTCATGCTGGCATCGCTACTTTCCTGTGAGGCAACATAGTACGTCTGCCCTGGAAGCTGCCAAAGCACAAAGCTGTAGTGACTCTCTTGTCCTTGAGCCACAGTTGGAGGCGACTGCTGAGACCAGGACTCCAGGTCCTTGTCTGGCCCACCCTGCTCTCTGAGGTGACATCAGACATCCATGCTCCAAGCTTTCTGCTGTGCAGGCTTTTTGGACTGCCAATCCCCAAATCATGACACAGAGACCTATTATTATGAAAGCTCACCTAATAGCTTAGGCTTGCTTCTAACTAGCTCTTATAACTTAAATTAACCCATTTCTATTCATCTACATGCTGTCACATGGCTTGTGGCCTTTACCTCTCCTCCTGCATGTCCTGCTTCTTCTGCCTCTGGCTGGTGACCCATCTCTCTTCTTCCCCAAGACCTCTATCCCCAGAAGTCCCACCTAACCTCTCCCTGCCTAGGTATTGGCTATTCAGCTCTTTACTAAGCCAATCACAGTGATGTAGCTAGAGTTTTCCTGCCTGGCCCACAGTCAGGACAAAGCTCTCTCACCCGCCAGTCCCACAGCTGCTCAGACCCGACCAAGTAAACACAGAGACTTATATTGGTTACAAACTGTATGGCCGTGGCAGGCTTCTTGCTAACTGTTCTTACAGCTTAAATTAATCCATTTCCACAAATCTATACCCTGCCACGTGGCTCATGGCTCATGGGTTACCGGAGTCTTCACATGCTGCTTGTCCTGGCAGCGGCTGGCAGTGACTCTCCCTGCCTTCCTGTTCCAATTCTCCTCTCTGTTAGTCCCACCTACACTTCCTGCCTGGCCACCTGCCAATCAGTGCTTTATTTATTGACCAATCAGAGCAATTTAACATACACACCATCCCACAGCACAGTGACGTATGTATCTTCACACTGGTAAAGGAATATTCCACACCATTCTGATTCTCTCCTCATCCGGTGAGGTGAGCCTAGACAACCACCTCCATCATTTCATTGAAACAAGACCCTTTGCTTTAAAGCTACTCAGAATGCCAATGTACACAACATTCAAGTCCAACTGAGGGTGAGTGGTTGGATGGAAGGTTGGAATCATGCTGCTTAATTCTGGTTCTGACAAAAAAAGTCAGGCTGGCCTTGAACTCACAGAGATCCGTCTGGCTCTACCTCCCGAGTGCTGGGATTAAAGGCGTGCTCCACCACCGCCCGGCAGCCTGCTTTCTTAAAGACCTCAGACCTGCCAGCCCAGGGATGGTACCACTCACAATGGGCTGGGCCCTCCCCTATCAATCACTGATTAAGAAAATGCCTTACAGCTAGCTCTCCTAGAAGCATTTCCTCAACTGAGGCCCTTCCTCTCTGATGACTCAAGCCTGTGACAAGTTGACACAAAGCCAGCCAGTGCAGCATAGTAGTTTGAGCTGGCACACGCCAGCACTCGGGAGGCAGAGATCAATGCATCTCTGTGCGTTTGAGGCTAGCCTTGTCTACATAGCAAACCCCAGGCCAGCCAGGGCTACATAAAGCCTGTCTTAGAAACAAACAAAAATAACTAAGAGATTCTTTTTATTTCTGTGAGGAATGCACTGGGATTTTGATGGTGATTTACTCAATCTGTAGATTGCTTTTGGTAAGGGAGTAATTTTTCACTATCGATTCTCCTGATCAATAAGCATGGGGAATATTTCTATCTTCCAGTGCCTTCTTCAACTCCTCTCTTGAGTGTTTTAACGTTTTCATTGTAGATATCTTTGATTTTTCCAGTTAGGTTTCTGGTAAGGTTTTGCATGTGTGTGTGCTCGTGTGTGCTTGTATGTGCATGCATGTGAGTGTGCATGTGTGTGCATGTGCATGTGTGTTCGTGTGCATGTGCATGGTCCTGTATGTGATGAATGGGATCTGGTTTCTCCCTCACCATACTTGTTACTGGTGTATAGGAAGGCTGCAGATGTGAGTATGTTAATTTAAACCCTGCCACTATGTTGAAAGTGTTTAGCAGTTCTAAGAGCATCCTAGTGGGAACCTTAACATTAGCTCTTAGGTATAGAATTGTATCATCTGCAAATAAGGATCCTTTGATGCCCCATTTGTATCCCTTTATTGATTCTCTTGCTGATGTTAAAACTTCCAGCAATGAGAATGGAGTAGAGGACCCTTCTCTACGCTGATTTTAGTGTGAATACTTGGATTATTTTCCACTCACTGTGATGTTGGCTCCAAGTTGGTTGTATTTTTCCTTTATTATGTTGGGGTGCACTCTTTCTGTTCTTAGTTTCTTCAGGATTTTTGTCAAGAAGGGATGTTACATATTCTCAAAAGCTTTCTCTAAGTCTATTGAGATGGTCGTGTGGTTTCTGTTTCTGAGTCCATTTATATGATGTGTTATATTTATTTATTTATTGTTTGTTTATTATTTAGAAATAACTGAATCCACGGCTGGAGAGATGGCCCAGCTGTTAAGAGCATTTGCTGCTCTTTTAGAGGACCTGGTTTTGGTTCCCAGCACCACATGGTGACTCACAACTGTCCATAACTCCAGTCCCAGGGCATCTGATGCTGCCCTTCTGATGGTGTACATCAAATGCAGGTATTGCACCTACACTCAGGCAATTCACTAATATTATTATTAATAATATTTACACATAATAAAAAATAAAATTAAAACATTGAATTAGCATGCACAGTGTTAGGTTACATTATGGCATTTTCAAGCAAAATTAGTTTTTGTTAATTGGCTTCCTCATCTCCCTGCTCCTCCTGTGCCCTCTCCTCCCCTTTCCCTGATACCCTTCTTTCACTTTATGGTGTATGTGTCCTGCTGCCCCACCTCTTCCTCAACTGTCCTCACTGTCTCATGGTCTCCTTTCTATATCCACATTCACCCACTTCTGTGAATATATATAGACATCACATGGTAGGATCTGCATATGACGGGGAACATGGGAGTTAATCTGGAGCACTTCCTCCAATGGAGTATCTGCGCTCTGTGCTCTTCAATGCCTGGGTTAGGTTTCTCTTCAGCTTCTCCCTCCTGACCTCTTTCATGTTTCCTTGGCTATGTTCTTGCAATTTCTTGAAGTCTGTTTTCTAATGCATTTGTTCTGTAATATATGCAGCAATTACATAACACATAATACCACTCGGAATTTCTAAGTTTAAAAGTGCAATGAAAATCCACAGGCCTCTTCCTACAGTTTCAAAGCCTTTAAAAGCTTTTCCAGCTTCAACAATTAATCTCACAATTAAACCTTCCCAGCAGGGCTTATGATGCAAATGCACTACAGACCAACACAGACTCGCTGTGGCTGATTTTGAAGTGGTACCAGAGGAAGGAACCCCATGGTGAAGATACTTTTTGGCCTCCTAGGGCCTGATTCAGCCACTTCAGTCCAATGTGGCCCTGCCTCCCACAGTTTCCTCTCATCTGGCTTCTACCTCTTATCTGCAGAGTCTCCCTGGTTATGTGCCAGCTGCACCCTGCCACTTGGATGGCGCTGCCCACCATCACTTTGCATTGAACGTGTACTTAGGTAGCAGAGTCCCTCATGAGGCATGAGCTCTGCCCGCAGCATGTGGCTGCAGAGCAGTGTGCAATGGCAGGAAGAGCAGCACTTGATGATGGGCTGGGAGACAGGCGGGTCTAAGGAAGAGGGCAGCGGTGGCCTGCAGCCCAGGTGGAAGTGTGGGGCTGGGGAGCAGCTGGTGGTGAGGCAGGCAAGGCTGTCTGTGGCGATATTTTATTGTCTTCTAATAAAATTTGCCTGAAGATCAGAGGACAGAGCTAGCCATTAGATTAAACATAGAGGCCAGGCAGTGGTGGCACCCACCTTTAATCCTAGCACTCGGGAGGCACAGGTCCATCTGGATCTCTGTGAGTTCAAGGCCACACTGTGCTATATGAGATTGATCCAGTCTAGGAGAGAACAGCCAGGCACTAGTGGCACACACCTTTAACCCCAGTATTTGGGAAGCCATTAATATCAGCACTAAGAAGGTTGAGATAGGAAGTGAAATGGCTGGGCGGAGAAAGGTATATGAGGCACGAGGAGACAGGAACTAGAGGCCTTTCGGGTGAGGACTCAGAGGCATTCAGTCAGAGGATTCGTGGAGTTGGTGAGGTGAAAAGTGGCTGTGGCTTGTTCCTTTGTCTCTCTGATCTTTCAGTATTTACCCCAATATCTCTCTCCAGGTTTTTATTAAGACCATTAGGATTCGAGCAACAGCTATCCTGCTGGGTGACTGCTGAGCTGGGATCTCTTGATCGGCTGTTACAAAGGCTATGACAGAGACCAGAGCATCTTCAAACCCCATGTCTCTGAGAGTGCTGTTTATCCCGTCTGAGTTTGGAAAGCAGTTGAATGCACTTGATGTTTTAAGTTGATTCAATACTTAATTTTAAAACATATATAGTTTTTAATCTTAGAGTCTTGAGCCTGGAACTGTTGATCCCCCTGCTGTAGCCTCCTGTGTGGTGGGATAAAGGGCTGATTTTTTTAAAACTTTATCTAATGTGCATTGGTGTGAAGGTGTCAGATCCCTTGGAACTGGAGTCAGAGACAGTTGTGAGCTGCCATGTAGGTGCTGGGAATTGAACCCAGGTCCGCTAGAAGAGCAGCTAGTGCTCTTAACTGCTGAGCTATCTCTCCGGCCCCAAGGACTGTATCTTTCAAGTTAAAAAGAAGGAGTGGGCTGGAGAGATGTCTCAGCAGTTAAGAGCACTTGCTTCTCTTGTGAAGGACATAGGTTCCCAGCATCACATGGTGGCTCACAACTGCTTGTAACTCCAGTCTCAGAGGATCTGATGCCCTCTTCTGGCCTCCACAGGCACTGCATGCATGTGATGCATAGACACATATGTAGTCAAAACACCAGCACACATATAAATAAATCAAAAGAAGGAGGAGGAGGTGGGAGGACTCCTCAAAGATGGTCTGGGGCAAGCATAGAAAATGGGATCCTCTCTTAAGGTGGAGAGGGAGCATGCCCAGATAGCCTCAATGGTGAGGAGTGATGGTTGATCACACTCTCACAACAGAAGAGGTGCAGGCTAGTCCCTGCTTTGGTAGCTGTAGTTGGTTGTTTTTTACTCTTTGCTACTTTGGGAGACTGCCAGCCACATTCCAAATAAATACACATGGAGACTTATTATTACTTATGAATACCTGGCCATAGCTTGGCTTATTTCTTGCCAGCTTTTCTTAAGTTATCCCATCTATCTTTTGCCTATGGGCTTTTTTCTTTCTCTATTCTATACCTTTCTTTACTTCTTACTCCGTGGCTTGCTGTGTGGCTGTGTGGCTGTGTGGCTGTGGCCCCTGATGTTTCCCTTTTTCTCCTTTCACTCCTTGGTCTCTCTTGCTCCTCCCAGATTTCTCCTTCTATTTATTCTCTGCTTGCCAGCCCTGCCTGCCCTTCCTCCTGACTCGCTATTGATCATTCAGCTCTTAATTAGACCATCAGATGTTTTAGACAGGCAAAGTAACACAGTTTCACAGAGTTAAACAAATGCAACATAAAAGATGCAACACATCTGTGCATCATTAAACAAATGTTCTACAGCATAAACAATGTAACACACCTTAAAATAATATTCCGCAACAGTGGTCTGTGTCCACCTGTACTCCAGATGAGCATTGCAGCACCCTAAACAAGTACTTGATTATTATTATTATTATTATTATTATTATTATTATTATTATTTGAGATAATGTCTGTCTATGTAGCTCTGACTGTCCTGAAACTCACTATGTAGACCAGGCTGGCCTTGAACTCACAAGATCCAGTTGCCTCTGCCTCCCATGTGATGAGATTAAAGGTATGCGCCACCATACTCAGCTCTTGAAATAATAAAAACGTTATCTCTGCTGTGCTAAGCTAATGGAAAACACAGCCCACATGTCTCTAATGGTGACTCTGCAGGGTCATTCTAGCCTTGTGCTAGCAGAGGGCACTGTCACTCACAACAGTACACAGAGGCTGTGCCGTGTGGAACCAGAGACCTAGATTAGGAGCTGAGAACCACACTCTGAAGTAAGCAACCAATCCCTGGTGACAATGCCCTCATCCAATCACAGTGACTCACCTGTTGATGCCCACCAATCACAGTGATTCACCTGTGGACACCCACCAATCACAGTGATTCACCTACCATTACTCACCAGTCACAGAGATGAATGAGCACACAAAGAGTAGGTGTCCCCACAACTGCAGGTGAGATGATCAGTGCTGCTCCCTTTGCGCTTGGTACCGGGGTAGTGACTCTGAGGACCTATAATTTTTGTCAAGTGTTCCTCAACAGTGTGTTGACAGAAAAAAGCTCTGAGGAGGTCTCACAGCTGATGGGCATCTCAGCCATAAATATTCACCTTCAAATCTTGAGGGTGTCTGGAATCAAATGAAGCCCAAACCCCGCTTTTAGATGACTTGTGTGCCCAGTGGCAGCATGATATACAGAAGCGCCACCCTCAGGACAAATGTGCTGTGGGGTGGACAGTCGACCCCATCACGGCAGGGGAGTTATCAGAGAGGCCACACTTGAGGGTCACCCGTGGGAGCAGACACTCTGTCTGGCATCGTGACAGCTCTTGAAAACCACAGAGCCCTTACACGTATACGTATATCCAGGTTTAAGGACAGAAATGGGTTTCCACATGCTGTCTGGGTCAGCAGAGTGCCCAAGCTGAGATCACCTCGGGGCACACTTCTCTCAGAAGTCTATGTAATGAGGCTCTCTCCACTCCAGACCTGAAAGCAGCGTCCTCTGCCAGCACGCTTTCAATAGGAGTGTGCCCACCAGGACGTGGCTACAGACATTGGTTCATAGACACAGTGATTAGCCCAGCAGTAACAAAGAAGCCAGGAGATAACCAGGGTCCCACTGGCTGCAGCCCTGTGCTGTTGTGTCCACCCCCACCATCTCCTATGTCTGGGCTCTGCCTAGAGAGCCGTCTGATGTCCATAAACTTGGATATGGATCCCTAACAGACTCTTTCTCTCCGGCCCCTTTTCCAGAGATGTAGACAAATGTAAACAGCCTTCAGATAAATTCTCAAGATGGTCAAGTCTGAAGGTGATTATGATAAAGATTCAACAGCCTGGGCTTTCAGCCAATGGTGTTTCCTAAAGTTTATTGAATGTCAAAAGTGGGCAGAGGACAAGCAGGTGGAGAGGTAAAGGGAGCCTGAAGCACCAGGGCCTGAAGCTGAAGCACCAGGCTGGTAAGGGACAGGGGTGGCCTGCTTAGGGGAGTACATGTTTAGGGCTGAAGCCGTTTTCTGGGTGAGGCATTTTCTACTAGTCTTGGTTGTCCCTAAGCAGTGTGCCTAGCAGTCTTGGAGAATGCCAAGGACAATGGAGACATTGTCTGAGGATGTCTCAAGGCTGTGATGGAGGCAGACTTCCTCCAGAAATTGTGGGGAGTGCTGCAGGACATGGGCCACAGAGTCTCCTCCGTATGTAGATAAAGGAATTTTGAAACGGTTGCAGAGGGGAACTGGAGGAGGGTTTAGTGGTGTCGGGGGAGAGAGAACACGCACTTAATGGCAGTGCAGACAAGCGTGTGCTCCTGGGAATGCTAGAACAACAGTTCTCAACCTGTGGGTCACAACCCCTTGGGGGAGTCAGATGACTCTTCCACAGGAGTCGCCGAAGATGATCAGGGAACAGATACTTATATTAGAACTCATAACAGTAGCAAAATTACACTTATGAGGTAGCAACAAAACTAATTTTGTGGTTGTGGTCACCACAACATGAGGTACTGTATTAAAGGGTCTCAGTATTAGGAAAGCTGAGAACCACTGTGTCAGAAGCACGGAGATGGTGCAGGGGTCAGCAGAGGGGTCTGGATGCAGCTGCACCACGTTGGGGGAATGCTTTGGGGTGCGTATCTCATTAAGGGGACAGTGACTCTGCCACTGTGCGTTTTATCTTCAGGGTCTCGTGTTTCTTTTCACCTCTGGCACAGCTGGACTTGCTTAGGTTGTGCAATATGATTTCCCTTTTGAACGCAGGCAGACTCTTGCCTGGAAGGAGGCCACCTTACCTGGTCATGCCACTCCTGTTTCTGTTATGCTGGAAATAGTGAGCCCAGGGCACAGTGGTAAATGTACTTACAAGACAGGAATAGATTTTTTAAAATTAATGGATGTGGGTGTTTTTTTTTGACGCTTTCATACATATATACGGTGTATTTTGATTATTTTCACGCTCGTCAATCTCCCTCATTGGCACCCCTCTCCACCAGTCCCTTTCATGTCTTTTCATTTTGTTTTGTGATCTGAATTTAACCAGGGTCATCTTTGTGACCATGGATTTGTAACTATCAAATGGGGCCCGATGGTCACCATCAGGTATACAATTATATAGCGTATACCTATAACATAGACTATATGCTGTGGAGCTGGGCATGGAAGCACACGCCTTTAATTCCAGCACTGAGGAGGCAGAGGCAGGTGGATCTCTGTGAATTTGAGGCCAGCCTGGTCTACAGAGTGAGTTCCAGGACAGCCAGGGCCACACAAAGAGACCCAAACAAACAAACAAACAAAAAGAATATGTGCTGTGGAACAGACAGAAACACAGTGGAAACATTTAGAGCAAGGGAGAGGGAAGAGAGAGAGAGAGAGAGAGAGAGAGAGAGAGAGAGAGAGAGAGAGACATGAGTGAGAATTGCCCCCTGTGAGATAATGGAGTCCTTTTATAATAATTAAGTTACTTGGTTGTACATCATGGGTCATTTCAGGTGAGGTGCTGGGCTTAGTAGGAGTAATTATTTATATATGCCATTACCAAGCATGTCTGGTCCAGACATCGAGGATGTGGGAAAATTTTGATTTTTTTTTACTTTGGCTTTTTATTTTTGGTCTTTCATTTTATGTGTATGAGTGTTTTGCCTGCTTGTGTTTATGTGACCCTGTGTGTACCTGTGCCTGCAGAGATCAGAAGGCATGCGATCCCCTGCACTGAAGTTACTAGCACTGAGCCACCACGTGTGTGCACTTGGAATTGAACCTGGGTCCTCTGCAAGAGCCGTGGGATGTCCCTGAAGAAATGTGGGGACATGACAGTAAACCAGCCCCAGAGAGAGGGCTTTGGGGCCACAGGCAGCTGGATGGGGTGTGTGGAAATGAGGTGATTCGTTTGAGTTCCAGATGACAGACACCACATTGCAGTACTGAGTGCTTGCTTCCCTTGGCTTGGTCTTCTTTACAGATGTCCTCATTCTTCTCTTCTGAGATGGAAATGTCTATTCTATGTCGTTTGCTGGAAGTACATAATAAAATGTTTACAGGGTCACAGTTTGAGACCTTGGACTTTTGTTGGGACTGTTAAAGACCATGGGGACTTCTGAAGTTGTACATTTGATGTCAAGAGATTGAAGCCTGTTAGGCCCAGGGGCAGAATGTTGTTTGAATGTGAAAAGTCTCCCATAGGCTCATGAGTTTGAACTCTTTTCTTTTTCTTTTTGGAGCGGGGTCTTGCTATGTTGCCCAGCCTGGGATGCAGCGGTTCCTCACAGGCATGATCCTACTACTGGTCAGCATGGAAGTTTTTGACAGGCTCTATGTCTGTCCTGGGCAGTTCACCCCTCCTGCTCCCAGAAAGGCACCGTATTGATGCTGAATTTAGTGTAGACACACGATCAGCATAGCACCCTACAGCTCAGAACCCCTGGACTCAAGCAATCCTCCAGCCTCAGCCTCCCCAGTATCTGGGACTTCAAGCATGCGACACCATGCCTGCCTTGTGTTTGAATTCTTAGTCTCAAACTGATAGCACAGTTTGGGAAGGTGGTGGAACTTTTAGAGGGAAGAACCTTATTCATGGAAGTGGGCTACTGGGGGCAGGCCTTATAGCCTAACCCCACTTCGGATGTACTCTCTGCTTCCTAAGTGCTGCAGATACACTGTTACCAGCCAGCCCTTCGATCCTGTAATTGTGGCTTCCCTGCTTGTTGCCAAGTGTTCCTCTCCATGATGGACTCTGTCCCCATGGAACTGTGACCCAACTAAGCCCTTTCTTCCCTAAGCAGCTTTCTCCAGGGTATTTTATCACAGCAACAGGAAATCAGCCAGGCCACTTGAACACGGTCAGTGAGAGTATTCATTTGTGTAGCTGCAACAGAATGCACCATGGATGTTTCTAGCAAAGCTAAAATAAAACTACCACACAAACAAGCTATTCTGCTCTGGAATCGTTCTTTCAGCTGTCAACTTAATGGGGTTTAGAATCAGTAGGAAAATAGTCTTAGCGTGTGTCTGTGAGGGAGTTTATTCCATAGGTGGGAGGGAGCCCTGGACTGAATATAAAGGAGGTCAAGCAGAGCAGCAGCATTCATCTCCCCACTTCCCGAGTGCAGATGCAATGCCCCGGCTGTTTCACACCCCGCTCCGTGACAGATTCTGTTCTTAAACTGTGGGCTGGAACAGTTTTCAAGTTGCTCTACACTAGTGAGAAAAGTAACCGAGACACCACTCCTGGCACACCCAAAGGGCTGTACATCCTACCACAGGGACGTTTGCACATCCATGATCATTGCTCCTCTGTGGAATCTGCCAGATGTCCACTAACAGGTGACTGGGTAAGAAAATGTGGCATGTGCATTATCAGGGAATAAGCATTTCTTTTTTTGGGGGGAGGGCAGGTCATATTTCCATTGATAAAAGCATTTAAACACATACTCAGTAGGAAGCTTGAGGACAACTGTATTAGAATTTGAGAGAAAAACAGAAGGGCAGACAGGTTATAGAACTTGTCAATCACTGGGAGGAGGGAGATGGAATAGAGGTCATCAAGCATCTGCTTGGGAAGGGTGAGAGCACAGGAGTTCAGGGCAAGCGTGTTAGGATATAGGCTGGTATCCAGACTAGATAGAAGGGGGAAAGAGAAGTTATGCTTCTGAGTTACAACTCCTGAAACCAGGCAGACTTACCAGTGAGTGTCTGCAAGCAACTGCCTTGAGGGAGGAGTGCCTGAGGTGTGGAAGTACAGTCTCCCATTGAGTGGGTAATTAGCATCCCATCTTAACAACATGTCTTCAGGTGTCCTAGCCAGTTGATTGACAGGCCCATTTAGATGCACTTTTAAGGGAGGGGATATTGGTTTGCAATGCTTTGGGCAGTTTAGAAAGCCACATTTCTACCCCCAGTCTGAGATAAAACTCACACACTGTTCTTCACCTAGGAGAAGGTAGCTTCCCTTAAATAGCCCTCCACTTCCTGTTCACATGGTATTTTAAATCATTTTAAATAAAAAATTTGTAAATTTTCTATGTATGAGTGTTTTTGCTTGTGTTTGTGCGCACTATGTGCAGACCTGGTTCCTTTGGAGGTCAGAAGAATGCATTGTGTCTCCTGGAACACAAGGTACAGGCCATTGTGAGCCACCAATAGGGCACAGGGAACCAAACATGGGTCCTCTGCAAGAGCAGTAAGTGCTCTTAACCACTGAGCCATCTCTCCAGCCCTGAGAATTTTAAATCTCAAGGAGGAACAAATGAGATTCTTCCTTTCCTCAAAACTGGTGTTATCAGCGTTGGAAACAAACCAAATAATCTCAGCATCTCACAAAGGAAACCACAAAGAGAAAGCAGCTCACCAAGGCACAAGTGTGTACCAGAACCGAAAACCAGGCTAGCAACACAGCTGGGCTAACACGGCTCCTGCCTTGTATCCTGACACAGGTGGTGGGTGACCACGTCTCATTCCTGCTTCAGAATCTGACACAATTGGCCAATTGGCAGAGAGGAGAGGCTAGGGAATGAGTCCTTGCTGGGCTTGGCTGCCTCTGATAAAACACAAAACAACATGTTTCACCCCAAGGAAATGATGAGACCCGAAGCTGATGGCTTTTACGTTCGGTAATGCTCATTCCTAAAATATATACACAATTGAATTGTATTCAGTTGTAAAGGAAAATATGAAATTTGTAGGAAAATGGATGGAACTGGAAAATATTACATTAAGCAAGGTAAACCAGGCTCAGAGAGATAAATACTACATGCTCTCTCTCGTGTGCAGACCTTAGCTTCTAATGTATATGTGTATGTGTATGCATATGTGTGTATGTGGGAGTGAGGGTATGCAGAGCCAGGAAACCAGAAAGAGGACCACGAGAGGAGAGAAGGGAGAATTAAGGGAGAGGAGTGAGGAGAGCAACAGAACCTCATATGTGAAGTGGGAGGAGATAAGTGAGAATGGAGAGAAGAAGGTGTGGGGGAGATCAGACAATCCTAGGCGTGTTGAAAATGCCATAAGGAAGCCTGCTGTTTTGTAAGCTAATTAAAGAATAATTTAAATTTTAAAATATTTCCAAGGCCAGAATATACCCTTAGTAGAACCGAGGTAGAACATTTACACCTCAAAGATGTAGAGCTTACCCTAAACATTAGAGGGGCCCAATGAAGGTTAAAGATGTATGCCTGGGCACGATAACCCTAGGGTGTGGTGGTGGCACCATACCTTGGTGGTAACCACAGCTCTCTAACTGGACGGAAGGCCTGCTCAACGAGAGAGAAATCATGCCTGGTACTGGAAACTGAGGCAACCACTCAGGGCTAGTGAAGTCATGGATATTGGAGAAGAATCTACAACCACTTTACTAACCAGCATAATCCCTAACTACATTCTAAATATTTGTCCTTATACCCACAGGTAAGTATATTCCTCACCCCTCATCAAAGAAACTCTGCAATGGATGGAGCCCATTACAGAAAACCACAACCAATCAAAATGCAGAGCTGTGGAGCCCAGTCCCAATGGACACATCTACAAAACATCCTGCGCCTAAGGCTCAGGGAACGCTGCAGAAGAGGGGGCTGAAGGATTGTAAGAGCCAGCGGATTGGGGAGTGTGCTGTGAGATGGTGTCTTTAGTCATGTCAGAAGCTACAATCAAAGTCTCACCAACATGACTGCCTACCATGAGCTGAACAAGGACAAGAACAAGAGACATGCTGATGCAGACATGAGGAAGTCCAGGAGGACCCAGCTATACACAGAACCACAGCAGCTAAGGCACGTGAGAGGGGGGGACATAGTCTTTCCCAGGGAGGAGCACGTCGATTGATCGGTTATCCAACACCAAATGGTTAGCTTGTAAACATACATATATGTAATGGTACACAAAAAGATCAGGGTGTATGTATATATTTAGGAACATATATCTATACACACATACGTTTGCAACAGCAGTTAGTGAAAATGAATTTGAGAAAGTAAGGAGGAGTATATGGGAGGAAAAGGACAAGGAAACGATTGTCTCAAAAATTTACAGATATAAAGCTGGGCAGTGGTGGCACACGCCTTTAATCCCAGCACTCAGGAGGCAGAGCCAGGCGGATCTCTGTGAGTTCAAGGCCAGCCTGGGCTACCAAGTGAGTTCCAGGAAAGGCGCAAAGCTACACAGAGAAACCCTGTCTCGAAAAAACAAAAAAAAATTTACAGATATAATTAAAAGATAAAGCAAGCCTGAGCTGGCAAGACAGCTGAACAGGTTAAGGCATTTGCTGCTGGGCCTGACAACATAGAGAACTGACGGATGCAAGCGCATGGTGTTCACACGTACATGGGTGTATACCCCACATCTGCTCCCACCCCATAAATCAACATTGCAAAGAAGTAAATAAAAGAGGAAGTGAGCCTGGCATTAGTAAGAAGTGTTTTGAAAGAGAGGAGATAGCTTTTAGCTGTTTCTTGAATTTCCTGTCTGGAGTTCCCAGGCGAGTGTGTGAGGAAGCGTACCTGAGTAAGGAGGGAAGCTGTGGTGGAGAACTCCACATGAACACGAGGACGGAGAGGTCACAGGGTCACAGAGGATGGAGTAAGGTCAGGAGCAGAGCTGGAAAGCTGAGCCTTGGCTGGTGGAGGAAAAGCATCCCTGCCTCCTTCATCCAGGAGACCTGGCTGGTGATGTCAAGGGCACACTGTTGAAGATGGCAAAGTGGGCCTGGCTCTTGGCACAGGAAGCTGTCCTACTCCTCACAGTCTTCCTGTTGCATGAGAAGGTGGCAGGCATCTTGTTCATTATGGCTGTGGCTCTGAGTGGCCTGTTTGTTACTGCAGCGTCATCGAGCAGAGCCTGACTGACAGGCACAGCTGCGATCTGCTGACATACAGCTTAGCTGTGAAGTAAACCCATCATCCACCGCCAGATAGCGATGATGCCTCTGGCCGGCCCGGCTCCTGCTCTTGGGTGGCCAGTGGGTTTGGTTAAGGACTTTAGACCACAAGGTGGAGCCCTGCCACCGAGAACTGAGGGCGCACAGGCGTGAACACGTCCGCTTTGAACCACAGAGGGCAAGGCAGCATCTTCCTGGCATGCCACCCTCAGGGTGCTGACCCCTCCTGGCGTGCCTCCGTGTGTGCGTGCCTCCGTGTCTCCGTGCCTCCCTCTCTTGCACACACACATTCCTCAGCTGTCCGATTTTTATTTTATCTTGTTATCTAACCTTTCCAACTCACTCACTCAATCGTGCTGGATTGAAGGTGAGTGTCAACACACCCACCCAGCTGCAAAGCAGCTAGCTACTGACTTTATATTTTATATGTATCATTCAGTGTTGGCTGGCGGGCTGGCTGGCTGGCTGGCGCATACATGCGCACGGGCACGCACGCACGCACGCACGCACGCACGCACGCACGCACACGACAGATGGGGTGGTGGGAGAGTGGAGCATTGTGGTGAGGAGGGTATTGGCTGTTTGTTTGAATAAAACAATTCATTTCATTTATTTTCTTCTGCTCTGTATCCAGGCTGGATCCACCATCCATCCACCTTGCCAGTCTGGATTGACTGCAACTGTCCTCCTTCCTTCCCCGAGTCACGAAACGAATCACACACATACAACAAAAGAAGAAATTTAGGAAGACATCTCTTCCCCTACAACCCCACCCATGCCCTGCCCTCTTCCTCAGTATACTTAAATAAATAGATAAATAAATAAATAAATAAACCAAAGAATGAAAAGTTCCCGGTTGTTTGTTGACTTTTAATTTCATGGGTCCCTCAAATCCCTACTCCCCACCCTCGGCTTATGGCTGTGTGTGTTAGTGGGTGTGTTTTAGAACTCACTGTCCTGTACACTTTCAGAAAGAGTGTTACCAGGAAGAGAATCATTCCTGAATAACAGATGTCCAAGTAGGTAACATCTCATCTCAGATGGTTTCTTTTGGAAGCTTGGAGGAATTTGGAATTTGGGGACTGTTTTTTTTTTTTTTTTATAGGATGACTTCTTCCTTCCTTCCTTCCTTTTTTTATTTTTTTTTATTTTTTTTATTTCCTACAACGTCTTCTGATCATGGTTTGCTTTTCCATAACTCCTTCCAGATTCTCTCCACCCACCCAGTCAGAATCCAACTGAGGCCTGAGGTGTGTGTGGTTCATATACTCAGTAGTGAGACTCTGTTGTAGAGAAAAACAACATTTCCTTCTCCAGTGGTTATCAGTTGGAGATTTAAAAAAAAAAAGAAAAAAGAAAATGAAACAAATCATCTTTAGTCTAATTTTAAAAAGAGAGAGAGATACTACTATGATTATTAGACAGCTCAGTGTGAATACAGGGTATGATACTGGTCCTGTCATTCTGATTTATATTTCTTGGGGTTACACATGGTTGCTTCCATCTTGGTGAGACAAGATGGCAGCCAGCCACACATTAACTGAAAAAAAATTTTAACTCTGTGACCTAGCAAGTGTCTGAATCATAACTTCATCTCTCTCTCTCTCTCTCTCTCTCTCTCTCTCTCTCTCTCTCTCTCTCTCTCATACACACACACACACACATACACACACACACACACACACACACACACACACACACACACATGAGACAGAGATACAGAGAGAGATGAATAAATTTGATCCAGACATATCTCTGTGAGTTAGAGGCCAGCCTGGTCTACAGAGCGAGAGCCAGGACAGGCTCTAAGATTACACAGAGAAACCCTGTCATTTTTTTTTTTTGGTTTTCCCGAGTGCTGGGATTAAAGGCATGCCCCACCAACAGCCGGAGAGAAACAATATATGTATATGTGTGTGTGTGTGTGTGTATATATAATAAATATATATATATAATATATATGTGTGTGTGTGTATATGTGTATATATATATATATATATATATATATATATATATATATGCCTCATCTTCTCTCTCATGACTTTGCCTGCTCTGCCTTCACAGGCTCCTCTTTCCTCCTACTGCCCAGACAGCCCTCTTCCTTTGGGATTTCCAAGGTTCAGCCAGCCGTCAGACACAGTGAGATAGAAAATTGGGCAGCTCTTAGACTTTTTTTTTAAGTGGGAAGTTAGAGCTATAAGTGTACTCATAGGACTGATTTTACTGTGTTCCAGAGGTTGTGTAGTGCCATGTTTTCATTTTCTTGAGTGATTCCCCTCCTCCCTCTCTTTTATTTCAGATTTCTGTTTTCTCCCATTCCTCATGTAGTGATAAATGATGGGTTGGATCTCCAGTCCCATGGGCCCTGATGTCCACATTTATCCTCTGTGGGCATCAGGCAGAAGTGTGATACACAGAATTTGTTTTCTTTTGTTTTTTAAGACAGGTTTTCTCCGTGTAATTTTGGTGCCTGTCCTGGATCTCACTCTGTAGACCAGGCTGGCCTAAAGGTGTGCTGGAAGTAAGGCGTGTGCCACTGCCGCCCTGCCTTGGTGCACAGCCTTACAGGAAAGAAAAGTTCAAGGTCACCATCTAACCTTTGACCTTGTGCCAGAAACTTTAGGGAAGAAAGGCTCAAGGGTGAGGCCACAGCTCCACTTGTCTCCTTAGATATGCATATCTGTTGCCTTCCAGTTAAGCACTACCTTCTTGTTGCAGTTAGGGAAAACTTTCACTGCTAATTAGAATCCAGTCACTTTCAGGTTTCTGCGGGGGGGGGGGGGGGGGGGGGGGGACAAAACAAAACAAACAACTTATTTGCTTTACGTTGTTGGGGACCGACTCCGGACAGCTGTGTCCTGAACTTTGTGTGACCTTCCTTGCTTCATCAAGCCTTGACAGGAGGTCCCTGGCCTAACTGTAGGATATACGATTACATAAACTTTCTGGAGCCTGTCAGCGGGCTGCAGGGGCCTGGGATCAAAGCGACCTCACCCCAACCCCTCCCTTAGGAATTTTCCATTCTCTCCCTGCTTCCCTTGCTCTCCCTCCCTGCCTGAAGCCCTGCTTATAAGCCTCAACACCCAGTCAATAAACGGAGACCTCGACGCAACTCAGACTGACTCTGTCTTCCTTTACGCGCCTGGTCTCCTTTCTCTCTCGCCCCCATTGATCTTTCAGGAGGTGCCTCCTCGGGTCTCATCAAATAACCTGGCCTGCGGGACCGGGCAAGTGGCGCCCGAACGTGGGGCTCGAGGAACGGTGACCTGCCGGACGAAGGACAACAGAAGGGGCCCCGGAGAGGATCAGGGTAGAGACGCCCGGACCGCATCACTCGTGCAACGCGGGAGAGTCTTGAGGTAAGTATGTCGTCCCATCGATCATGGGCAAAAATTTATCTAAAGAGGCTGTTTTTCTAAAGGAGATGAAAAGGTAATCTTAGGGAGAGAGGAATAAGAGTTAAGAAAAAGGATTTGATAAAATTCTTCCAATATGCGGAGGAGAAATGTCCCTGGTTAGTGATTAACGGACCAGGAATTCACCCTCTGACTTGGAACAAGGTTGGAAAAGATATTAACAAATTAATCAGAGATGGGGAAAATGTCCCCGACGCCTTTTTTAGTTTTTATGGACTTTTGTTTTGTACCGGTCGATCGATTTGTACTTTGCAGGCTCTCACTGGGGCAGACGTGTCCGGACAGTGAACCTGGCGGCGAAGGGAGACGTCCCAGAGCCCTAAGGCCACCTCAGAGGTGACGATTTGGTTTAGGAGCATCTTTGGGTATCTTCCCCCACGGTGGGAGGAAGTGCCACTTTGTATTTTGTCCCGGGAAATTGTCAGAGCCATTTTGTGGGTTTTTTTGTATGTTTTGTTGTGATCATTGTTACTTTACTCTCTTCTTCTCTTACAAGAAAAAAGGTGCATGTCTGACTACAGGGATGTAGAAGCCCCTGATGTCTGTTTGATTAAGGATAGAGATCCTCGACTCTGGATTGTTTTTGATGTGATTGAGCCTGGAGGGTTACCCCCCCCTCCCAGAGCACATCAGGTTGTCATTGTTCTTGGAGCTTTGTTGGTTGTTTTGTTGGGGCAAAGTTTTTTCGTGTGCCCTTGGTCTTGTGTGTAATGTATTAATTGTTCTCTTTGTTGACTTGACTGTGACGGATGCTATGGGACAGTTCCCTTCTTCTCTACTAGACCTTTGCCTAGCCCCCTGGAAGGATGTGTGAGCCACAATAGAGGGAACTGAGTTCCCCACCCCCACTCCCCGATTGAACTGAGATAAACAGGTAGCTCCTGCCAGGTGGGGCTTGCATACTGCAGGAGGGGCTTGCTGGCTGGGAATGAGGCCATCTTCTCAGTGCTGATGTTCCAGTTCTTGAATTGTCTGTGTAAATGTTATTTGTTTCTGTCTACTAACCTCCCTTATTTTTCTAGAGGAAGAGGAGGAGAGAGAGGCATAGCAAAGGCCACCTCCGTCCCTCCGTAGCTCTCTTGCTATCAGGACTGCAGCCAGCTGGCTGCTCTCACGAGGGTGGGGGTGCGTGCTCTCTGTACAGGCGGGCAAAGACAGGAGCTCTGGACAGGGCAATGGGGACTGCCTGCAATTGACAAAAACTGTGTGAACACTAAAGAGAGAATCTGACCCTCCCTTCCTTTACTGTGATAACTTCAAGGTCTCTTCTGCTGGCCAGCAGCTTCTCTTGTTAACCCTTCTCTGTCCTGATATTACTTAAAAAGAAATGTTAAATTACCAGTTCAAGATACTGGAAAATTATGCTTTTGTTTCCACAGGACCTCAATAACCCCCCTTCCTCTATCCCCTACAGACAAAGAGGAGCCTAAACCAGGATTCCTAAGTGTAGATAAGAAGTTAGACCCCTTTTTCCCAGGTGGCTTTATCAGCTAAAGAAACTTAGAAAAACACAGAGTCAGAATATATGACCATCTGGCAGAGGCTAAGTGGTCATAAAACATCCCAAACTTCTCAAACCCCGGAGACAGCTCGTAAAACTCCTAGACACGGTTGTTTAACAAACAAGAAATAAAGATAATATAAAAAAATTACTGATGTGAACCAGAAAGTATGGAGGCAGGCTGTGTGGTCTGTGCCTTTAAGAACTAGCCTCACAAAGAAAGGGCGCGCTCCTTCCAATCTCCCTGCTGTGCTTGGGAGTTTTGGAATGAGGCCTCTGCCAGGGCTTGTAAACTTTGACTTCATCTGAATAAACCTTGCCTTTTGCATTCTGTACCTAAGTCTCCCAATGGCTTCTTTGGGGGCTATCTGGGCATAACAATGGGTTTTGGTCATTTGAGTTCAATGAGTTACAAATACTTGCCATCATTTAAGAGAATTGGTTTCAAATTATTGTTGGTTAAGATAAAAAATAATGTTTTTATAAAAAATTACTTGAGATATATATAAAAAAATGAAACATGTTTCAGATTTCTTTGTCTTGCTATTCTGCTGTTACATTGAGACTCCAAAGGGTCATAGTTGTAAAAATGTCTGTCTACTCTACAGGTATGAATGAAAAATGTGGCCACATGTATGTTTGGTTTTGAATGTCTGAGTTTGTATGTCCTTTGTGTTAAGAAATACAAGTTAATACTAGTCATCTGGCTATTCAGATACTAGTTTAAAGCATAAACTGTTCTATTTTAATAAAAAAAACTGAGAGGTATATTTGACTAATATATCTATAGGAGAAAAAATTGGCCTGGTTATTGTTACCAAACTTAGAGATATTTTCAAGATTAGGCCTAGATTTGTTTGGCTCAGATACATTTAATAGATAATAGTCCTCAAACCTGTCAAAGACCTGTTAAATATGGCATTTACATTATTTGATAAAAAGCTTACTATAGCAAACAGAGACTCTGAGCTCCCCAGCTCCTAGCAATGACTCCCAAGGTCTCCAAAGAAGATATGAAACAACGACAAGAAGATGCCACCTGAATTGTGGACAATGCTGTCCTGATACCTCTCCTGCCAACACTATGAAGACTATAGGAGCCTGGGATGATGGCAGTCTGGGTAATGGATAGTCTATGTTGTTTTTTTAAATAGATTTAAAAGTCTGCACTCAGGTAAAGTTTATCCTTCTCAGATCTTTAATGACATTGATGACTGGACTAGCTATAGCTTTCTCAGCTTAGTAATTAATTGATCAATGGATTAATTAATTAAAGCTAATAAGTCTCTTTAAAAAAGATAAACAGGTTCTAAATATAGACTTACAGATGCTTTTCATTGGGCTAAGGAAATTTTAGTCCAATCTATATTTGGTTCTCTAGTAAAAAAGACACTATTGATTTCAGGGCAAATTGATAATACTATAATTACTAAGACTATGGGTCTAAAAGTTCCAAATAAGTTCGTAAGTTTTAACTCCTGTTCCTAGTTTATATCTATCTCAACAGGTTTCCACTTGGCTGACAGATACATCCAAGCATCATTTGCTGGTGACAACCTACTGCAAATGACTGTGAGCCCTGAACTTGCTGAAAGCTGATATGGACCAATTCAGCCGATACGCATACCATCTCTTCAGCTGGTCAATAAAACATTCCCTCTTGTCTTTGACTAACATTCTGGCTTTCTAGGGCCTTGACAACAACGTCCCAATGTCAGCAGGAAGTAATTACAGAAGAGAGAAAACATCGCCCCTGTTCCCCCCCCACTCCAGAATGTTAGCTCAAAAGGGAATTTCTTGTCATAGGGAACCTGAGATAAAGTTCCAAGTTCCTTGAGGATAAGGAACTCTGTCAGCCATCACAAGGCTTTTGGCCTTGTGCTTCTGCTAATTACTGTTGGCTCTTATATCACTGATGTCTTAACTAAATGATGATTCATGTCTGGGTACCACTAAACTGAGGATGCTAGAATTCCAATATCCACCTCTGAACCCATGACACACTTGCAGATGGCAAAAACTAAATAAGGGGAAGCTCACTTTGCCATTGATAATGGGAAAACTCTGATGTTCTGGTCCAATTAGTCTCCGATATGAAATTCTTTGAGCAGAGAGGCAGATACACTCGAGAACCTGTGTCTATGACTATTGTCCTTTTGTTAGGTATTGGGGGCATCGCTGCAGGAATTGGTATAGGAATTACTGCCCTCGTGCAGAGCAACCACCTTATGCAGTTACAAATGGCTATGACTACTGACCTAGAGGCCATAGAAAGATCCATTTCTGCTCTGGAGAAATCTTTAACCTCGCTCTCTGAGGTTGTGTTACAAAACATAAGAGGTCTGGATTTACTATTTTTAAAGGAGGGGGGATTAAGTGCAGCCTTGAAGGGAGAATGCTGCTTTTATGCTGACCATACTGGTATTGTCAGGGAATCGATGGAAAAATTAAGGGAAAGGCTGGTTCAAAGAAAAAGGGAGTTTGAAAATCAGCACGGGTGGTTTGACCTTTGGTGCCTGGGCCTTTCAGCGGTTGACTCAGTTTATCAAAAATCAGATTGATTCGGCCTTACCACAACACGTCTCGATTCATTATCACAGAGTAGATTCCGAGGAGGCCGGCCAGGAGCCCCATCAAAGACTCAGATTCAGTGTCCTAAGGCCCTAGCGTCCCCACGGTCCTGCTAGAGGGTACTCAATGATGGGAATAGTACAGGGCCCATGACGGAGACAACAGCATACAGAGGACACGGCACGCTGCCCAGCGTGGGAAACCCCCTGTGTAGCCTAAGACAGGGACTCTCTCGGACCTTAGCCACCCCGATCACAATGGACTTGGTCCATTTTTGAGAAAAGAGGGGGAACTGTTGGGGACCGACTCCAGACAGCTGTGTCCTGAACTTTGTGTGACCTTCCTTGCTTCATCAAGCCTTGACAGGAGGTCCCTGGCCTAACTGTAGGATATACGATTACATAAACTTTCTGGAGCCTGTCAGCGGGCTGCAGGGGCCTGGGATCAAAGCGACCTCACCCCGACCCCTCCCTTAGGAATTTTCCATTCTCTCCCTGCTTCCCTTGCTCTCCCTCCCTGCCTGAAGCCCTGCTTATAAGCCTCAACACCCAGTCAATAAACGGAGACCTCGACGCAACTCAGACTAACTCTGTCTTCCTTTACGCGCCTGGTCTCCTTTCTCTCTCGCCCCCATTGATCTTTCAGGAGGTGCCTCCTCGGGTCTCATCAAATAACCTGGCCCGCGGGACTGGGCATTACATCATATTTTAACTTTTCTTTTCTTTCTTTCTTTCTTTTTTTTTTTTGAGACAGGGCCTGTCTGTCTCTCTATCTGTGCTCCTGACAAATTATCCCAGGGCTTCTTTCTGAGCACTGCCATGAAAGTAGTGAGCTAGTGAGCTACTCCAAATTATTTTAAATATGCTGCTGCTGCTGCTGCTGCTGCTGCTGCTGCTGCTGCTGCTGCTATTATTACATAGCACAAACAGGGAGACAAGCACAAAAACACTGCTTTCTCAAAGAGCAAAGGGGACTTCAATGGGGGGGGGATGGGGGGGCGCTTTATATAGATGGGTGCTGAGTCTCTTGTGTAAGGAATGTTGGACTCATTGTGTGTTTTTAAAAAAATATAGTTGGTTGTGAGACACTGTGTGGTTGCTGGGAATTGACTCAAGAAAGACCTCCAGGAAAGCAGCCAGTGCTCTAAAACCACCTCCCCAGCAACTTGCTGGATCTCTGAGTTTTTTTTTTGTTTTTTGTTTTTTTTTTTTAAAAAAAGAGGCCTGAATGGCATGGAGTTGTCTGGAGCCCGGGGCTTACCCTTCCCCTCATAAATCAGTTCCCCAGCACTGCTGTCTGTTGTTTGTTTGATCCCAAGTGAATTATAATTTGTGTTCATGTCTATTTATTTAATTTTAACTTTTTTGTGGTTGTTGCTGTTTTTTGAGAGACAGGCTCTATCTGTGTCATCCTGATTCTCCTGGAAGTCTCTGTCTCTCTCCGTGTGTGTGTGTGTGTGTGTGTGTGTGTGTGTGTGTGTGTGTGTGGTTGTTGTTGTTTTCCCCGGTCTGTAAATACACATTTCTTGCCTGCAGGGAGGTGGTGGTGAATGCCTTTCATCCCAGCATTCAGGAGGCAGAGAGAGGGGCTTTGTGACCTTCTGTTTTCTTTCTTTCTTTTTTTTTCCCTTCCCTTTTTTTCTTTTTTTTTTCAGTTCTGGCCCTCTAGAGGCTAGGAAACAAAGAGAACAAAAAGGACCTTCCATAGCATGTCACATGGTGGCTTCCATCTTGGTGAGGTCCCTGTCCAAGATGCCTGCCATCCTCGTGAATGCTTCCATGTTGGTGAGGTCAATAGCCAAGAAAAGAGCAGTAGTGCCTGAAAAGTTTAGAACTATGACCCCACCCCACCCCCACCCCAACCCCCCCGGCATGCATGCACACACACAGAGAGGCACACCCACAGACACATAAATACATTTTGAAATTAAACTAAATGTAAAATGAAGTTAACGGGAGAAGAAATTAAAAACAGACACAGAGAAAAATGTTGCTCCTGGAAGTTTTATTTTATTTTATTTTTTGATTTCTTGATTGATTTTTTGGGTTTTTCGAGACAGGGTTTCTCTGTAGCTTTGGAGCCTGTTCTGGACTAGCTCTGTAGTAGACCAGGCTGGCCTCGAACTCACAGAGATCCACCTGCCTCTGCCTCCCGAGTGCTGGGATTGCTGGCGTGCGCCGCCACCGCCCGGCTTTGATTGATATTTTTGAGACAGGGTTTCTCTGTGTAACATTTCTGGCTCTCCTGGAGCTTGCTTTGTAGACCAGGCTAGTCTCAAACTCACAGAGATTCACCTGCATCTGCCTGGGATTAAAGGTTTTTATTTTTCTAGTATCAGCTTGATACAGTATGAATTCTTATCCTATCCTAATTGTGAAATGTTTCATGGAGGCTTACCCGGTCACTGAGTCAAACCAAAACTTAGTATAAGCCACAGTCATTCTAGGGTTCCCCCCCTCCCCCCATATAGCCTCCCTGGTTCTGTGAGTTGCAGTCTGATTTTTCTTTGCTTTATACCTAGAATCCACTTATGAGTGAGTGAGTACACACCATGTTTGTCCTTCTGGGTTTGGGTTACCTTACTCGGGATGATATTTTCTAGTTCCATCCATTCATTTGCCTGCAAATTTCATGCTGTCATTGTTTTTCTCTGCGGAGCAGTACTACTCCATTGTGTCTATGTACCACCTTTTCATAATCCGATCTTCGGTTGATGGGCATCTAGGTTGTTTCCAGGTTCTGGCTATGGCAGATAGTGCTGCAGGGCAAAAGACACGGTCAGTGAGACCAAAAGACAGCCTGTGTATCTTTAAGCGTTCCTTGGGTATTTGAGGTCGATCTATTCCCAGTTTTCTGAGATACCGCCATACTGATTTCTATGGCGATTGTACAAGTTTGCACCCCCACCGGCAGTGGAGGAGGAGTGTTCCCTTTGCTCCGCATCCTCTCCAACATTGACATTGGTGTAAGGTGGTATCTCAGAGTCGTCTTGATTGGCATTTCTCTGATGATGACGGATGTTGAGCATGTCTTTAAATGTCTTTCAGTCATTTGTGATTCTTTTCTTCTTTGGAGAATTCTCTGTTTAGCTCTTCAGCCCATTTTTTTTTTAATTGGATTGATTGTTCAGCATTTTTATATGTCTAGTTTCTTGAGTTCTTTATTATACTTTGGAGATCAGTCCTCTGTCAGATGTGGGTGTTGGTGAAGGAAGGCCTTTCCCCATTCTGTAGTCTGTCTTTTGGTCTTACTGACTGTGTCTTTTGCCCTGCAAAAGCTTCTCGGTTTCAAGAGGTCCCATGTATTAATTGTTTTGCTCGGTGTGTCTGTGCTGCTGGTGTTATATTTAGGAGGTGATCTCCTGTGCCGATGTGTTCAAGAGTACTTCCTATTTTCTCTTCTATTAAGTTTAGTGTCACTGGATTTATGTTGAGGTCTTTGAGCCACTTGGACTTGAGTTTTGTGCCTTGTGACAGATGTGGATCTATTTGTAATCTTTTACATTATGAAATCTTTATTATTTTAAATAAAAGAATCAAACAAATCAGAGGGTGGTGACCTGTCGTTTCCATGTAAAGATGTGCATTTTGTCACAGTTCAAAGAGAATTCAGTGATCATGAAAGACAGAGACAGGACCCTGAGGGCAGGTACACCCAATGAACAGAGAATCATAGTTTACCATAGTTTGCAGGAGCTTTTCATTAGGTAATTGGCCATGGCCATGCTTGCAAGGTAAGAGCATTTACCGAAAATTTTAGAACTGTGATCCTTCCCCCCACCCCCCAGGCATGCATACACACACACACACACACACACACACACACACACACTTTGTATGCACATGTAGGCATACCCAGAGACAAATGAATACATTTTTGAGAATAAAGTAAATGTACAATAAAATAATGGAATAAATAAGAAATTAAAAACAGGCACAGAGAAAAACATTCCCGGAGTTACAGAAATAAAAGGAAGCCTGGTATGGTGAGGCATGCCTTTCGTCCCAGCACTTGGATCTCTGAGTTAAAAAAAATTAAAATATAAAAGAGGCCTGAGTCTGGTGGTGGTGGTGGTGGTGGTGGTGGTGGTGGTGGTGGTGCAGCCCTTCCTTAATCTTGGCACTCAGAAGGCAGAGGCAGGCCGATTTCTATTCTTTCCAGGTCAGCCTGCTCTACAGAGTGAGTTCCAGGATAGGCTCCAAAGCTACACAGAGAAACCCTGTGTTGAAAAACCAAAGGGTGGTGTGTGGGGGTGGGGGAGGGTGGGAGATAAAAAAGGAAGAGGCCTGAATGACATGGAGTTGCCTGGAGCCCGGGGCTTCCCCTTCCCCTCATAAATCAGTTTCCCCAGCACTGCTGGCTGTTGTTTGTTTGATCCCAAGTGATCAACTTATATATTATATTTGTATTTATGTCTATTTTTTAATTTTAACTTTTTGGTTGTTGTTTTTTGAGAGACAGGGTCTATCTGTGTCATCTTGATTCTCCTGGAAGTCTCTGTCTCTGTGTGTGTGTGTGTGTGTGTGTGTGTGTGTGTGTGTGTGTGTGTGTGTATCTGTCTGTCTGTCTGTCTGGATAAAGGAGTATAAGTTCCTAAGTTGAGTTCTGTCATCATGAAAGAAAAAGACAGGACACCGAGAGCACACGAAATGAGCAGAGAATCATATTTAGCCACAGTTTGCAAGAGTCTCTTAGTAGCTGGAAAACTGCTGGAATAATCAAGAAAAAGTCCAATCCTCAGGGGTGGGTGGGAGTGAGACTGATCTCCATCTTTTCAGCTCCTTAGGGTCTCTGGACCTTCTGTTTCTTTGTTTGGGTTTTTTTTTTGTGTGTGTGTATGTGTGTGGTGTTGTTGTCAAAGAGCAAAGGAGATTTCTCTGGTGCTCAGGGGTGGGGATGTCTTTACATAGATGGGTGGGCACTGAGTCTCTTGTGTGTGTAATGTTGGACTCATTGTGCATTTTTTAAAAAACTATAGATGGTGGTGATGAGCCACCATGTTGTTGCTGGGAATTGAACTCCAGAAAGACCTCTGGGAAAGCAGCCAGGTGCTCTTCACTGCTGAGCCACCTCTTCAGCCACTTACTGTGTGTGTGTGTGTGTGTGTGTGTGTGTGTGTGTGTGTTTTTGGTTTTTCCAGACAGGGTTTCTCTGTGTAGCTTTGCACGTTTGCCTGGAACTCACTTGGTAGCCCAGGCTGGCCTCGAACTCACAGAGATCCACCTGGCTCTGCCTCCCGAGTGCTGGGATTAAAGGCGTGTGCCACCACCGCCCGGCTACTATGCGTTTTTAAAAAACTGTTATTCCAAAAAAATTAAAAAACAAAAACCTGTTATTACTACCTTGGTGTTAGTGCCACCACAGTGGCTTGTCACAGAGATCTAAGCCCCCTGAGTCTGCCCTTAGCTCTCTCTCTCTCTCTCTCTCTCTCTCTCTCTCTCTCTCTCTCCAGCTTTCATGCTGAACTTTTGTTGCTGTTTGGTCGTTTTTGACTGTATTATTTCATTTGTGTGTGTGTGTTTTGCCTGCCTGCTGGGCTGCCTGCATGCTCACTGTTTGGGCGTGTAAGTTTTCACATTTAGAGTTTGATTTTGTACAGCGAGATAGATACATGTCTGATTTCATTGTCATGATTTATTTAGGCAGTGCACCGGTTGAGACAGAGACTGAGACTTTCTTTCTAAGCCCCGAGGGTCTAACTTGCTCCAAGGGATCCAAGCAGCAAACCCCGGTGGGAGGTGGGGGGAGGAGACATCAGGCAACCCGGAAGCATTTTGTCCCCATCTGTCAAGTGAAAAAGAGATTGTGTGTGTGTGTGTGTGTGTGTGTGTGTGTGTGTGTGTGCATGTAGGTGCCTTTTCAGTGACCTCTGAGGTCACTGGTGTAATGACTGGGTCCCTGTACTTTCACTGCTCTGGCCCTTTTGTTCAAGGATCTCCTCCTCCTCTTCCTCCTCCTCCTCCTCCTCCTCCTCCTCCTCCTCCTCCTCCTTCTCCTCCTTTTCAGTTTTCAAGATTTTTCAAGACAGGTTTTCTCTGTGTGGTCCTGGCTGTCCTGGCACTCAATCTGTAGACCAGGCTGGCCACCAACTCAAGAGATCCTCTTGCTTCCAGAGTGCTGGGATTAAAGGCCTGTGCCACCATCAACCAGCCACACTGTATTTTTAAATCTCTAATGTGATTTCCTGTTAGGTTGAGATAAGGTTTCTCTATCTAGTGCTGTAGGCTGTCTTTTATATCAAATAGTTGCAGAGTTTGTTTGTTTTGTTTGTTTGTTTGTTTTTAAATCCCTAAACAAATAACAGATAAATAAACAAAGAAATTCAAAATGAAAAAGAACTAGAGGAATCAGAAAAACTGCTGCTGCAACTATCTTGTCTCAAACAAAGAAGATATCGTATTAAAACATTATTGAGTTAACCGAGATTTAAAAAGAAGTTCTATCCCAGCACTCGGGAGGCAGAGCCCGGCGAATCCCTGTGAGTTTTAGACCAGCCTGGTCTACAAAGCGAGTTCCAAGATAGGCTCCAAAGCTACACAGAGAAACCCTGTCTCAAAAAACCAAAAAAAAAAAAAAACAAACAAAAAAACCCAATACATTTAATACATTTAATGTGACTAATGAATATCATAAATATAGTTATTTAATGAAAAAAATCTTAATCACACAATGTTTTAAGTATGTTTAATATTTTGTGTTGGGCCACATCATAGCTATTCCGGGCCCCATTTGGATTCTCCTGAATCTGTAAATTTCAAGAGAAAATTTAATGTTGAAGATGAGAATAGAGAAAAAAAAGAAAGAAAGAAAGAAAGAAAGAAAGAAAGAAAGAAAGAAAGAAAGAAAGAAAGAAAGAAAGAAAAGAAAGAGAAAAACAGCTTCAGATGAGTTTCTACACGAATACTATTTTTTTAAGTATAATAAGAGGAGAAATCCTTATCCGTTTAAATAAGTGTAATCATCTTGTGTTAATAATGATGAAGGAAAGGTGTATAGAACGCAAACAAGTGGAGTTTGGCAAAATAAAATGTACAGTGTGTCAAAAGAACATAAAAGAGGCCTGAGCCAGGTGGTGGTGGTGGTAGGGCAGTCTTTTATCTCAGCACCCAGGAGTCAGAGGGAAGCAGGCAGATCTCTGTCCTTTCCAGTCCTTTCCAGGCCAGTCTGGTCTAAAGCGAATTCCAGGATAGGCTCCAAAGCTACACAGAGAAACCCTGTCTCGAAAAACAAAAACAAACAAACAAAAAAGTTCTTTTTCATTTTGTTATTTGTTTGTCTGTCTGTCTGTTTATTTATTTATTTACTATCTTTTTATATGTACTTGGGACAGGATCTCTTGGCATAGCCTTGGAATTCAGAAAAATAAAATGTTAACACATACATAACTTTTTCCTTTTCTTCTTCATGTCCTCCACCACCCCCATCACCCCACATGGTGTGTGTGTCCATGGCCCAAGCCTATATACTAATTTTTTTTTTGGTAAACACTCCTGGAATTATAGAAGACACAGAGTCTACCTGTGTCATCCTAGCTGACAGGGTTTCTCTGTGTAACAGGTCTGGCTACCCTAGGACTCACTGAGACCCGAGTGCCTCTGCCTCCCTAGTGCTGGGATTAAAGGCCTGTGCCAATAACACCTGGCAATTTCACCTTCTGTTGTTGTTTTGCAATTTTTGTTGTATTACAGAGTCATCCTGTCTGTCCTGGAACTAGTTCTGCAGACCAGGCTGGCCTGCAGCTCACAGAGATAAGATTGCCCCTGCCTCCTGGGTGCTGGGATTAAAGCATACATCACCACAGCCTGGCTAATTTTACTTTTAGTGTGTGTGTGTGTGTGTGTGTGTGTGTGTGTGTGTGTGTGTGTATACAGGATTATAATTTTTTTTGTTTCATTTCTTTTGTTTTTGTTTTTTGTGTATTGTTGTTGTTGTTCTTTTTCCCTGTCTGTAAATACACATTTTTTTTTGCCTGCCAGGAGGTAGTAGTGCAGCCTTTAATCCTAGCACTCAGGAGGCACAGGCAGGCAGATCTGGGTGAGTTTGAGGCCAGCCTGGTCTACAGAGTGAGTTCCAGAAACTCTGTCTCAAATCAAAAACCCATCTTGAAAAACCAAAAGAAAGAAAGAAAGAAAGAAAGAAAGAAAGAAAGAAAGAAAGAAAGAAAGAAAGAAAGAAAGAAAGAAAGAGGCCTGAATGCCTTAGAGTTACCTGGAGCCCAGGGCCTACCCCTTTCCTCATAAATCAGATTGCCCAGCACTACTCTCTATTGTTTGTTTGATCCCAAGTGAATTATATTTGTGTTTATGTCCATTTACTTAACTTTATTTATTTAACGAGGCACATGAAATGAGCAGAGAATCATATTTAGCCACCATTTGCAAGAATCTTTCAGCAGCTCAAATACTGCTGGAATAATCAAGAAAAAGTCCAATCCTCAGGAGTGGGTGGGAGTGAGGCTGATCTCCATCTTTTCAGCTCCTTAGGGTCTCTGGACCTTCTGTTTCTTTGTTTTGTGTGTATTGTTGTTGTTGTTGTTTTTCCCGGTCTGTAAATACACATTTCTTGTCTGCTGGTGAGGTGGTGGTGAGTGACCTTCTGTTTTCCCTTTCCTTCCTTCTTTCTTTCTTTCTTTCTTTCTTTCTTTCTTTCTTTCTTTCTTTCTTTCTTTCCTTTTCTCCTTTTAAGTTCTGGCTGGCCCTCTAGAGGCCACGAAAACACAGAGAACAAAAAGGACCTTGCAAGGTTTGTCACATGGTGGCTTCCATCTTGGTGAGGTCACCGGCGAAGATGGCTGCCATCCTCGTGAATGCTTCCATGTTGGTGAGGTCGACATGCCATTCTAAGGGCAGTTCCTGAAAAGTTTAGAACTGTGACCAATCCCTCCCCCACCCCCCACCCCCAGCAGTCACACAGGCTCACATGCACATGCATGAGCATATCCGTAGATGCATAAATACATTTTGAAATTAAACTAAATGTACAATAAAGTTAACAGGAGAAGAAATTAAAAACAGACAGACAGAGAGGAAAAATGTTGTTCCTGGAATTTTATTTTATTTTATTTTTGATTTCTTGATTCCAGAGCCGGGGGGTCGACCAGTAATCCCTGTGTCCTCCCACCCCCCACCCCCATGCGGCTCTTTTGCTCTCTTCCCGTGGAGGCAGCGGGTTGACCAGATGTCTGGGACTGGACTTTGTCTAGGGAGGGAGCCTGTGTCCCGTCCCTGGATGTGGGTTGACCAGATGTCCCTGCTGGACTTTTTTTTTTTTTTTAACTTTTATATACATATATATATATATATATATATATATATATACCTGCATATGTATAACATTTAAAAATAAATAAAATTCAGGGCGGCCCGTTTTTTTTAAATATATATATATTTATATATATTATATATATTATATATATTTATATTATATATATTATTATTATATTATATTAAATATATATTATATATATTATTTATTTATATATATATATATATATATATATATATATATATATATATATATATATATATATATATATATATATATATATATATATATATATAAAAGAGGTTGACCAGTTGGACTTTCCATGTATGTATGTATGTATGTATGTATGCATGTATTTATTTACTTATTTATTTATTTATTTACTTATTATTTATTTATTTATTTATTTATTTATGATTGAACGAGGTTGGTTGACTTGTTGGCCTGTTCTATTTGATTAACTTAGGACAGTTGTGTAGTGGTTGTGATTTTTATTTTCTTTTATTTTATTTTTATTGTTTAAAAGGAGGTCGACCAGTTGGCATTTCCGATAATTATAGCTTACATGTATTTATATATGTGTAGGAAGCACAGTACTTTTGTTCTCAGAAAGCTCACTCTTCTGGCTTTATAGGAAACACAGTAGAGTACAAGAGTCATCTTTTCACAAACGCAGAGTGTGTTTCTTTTAAGGCAAGCTAGTGCTTGTTTCCCATTCATAAACGAAGTTGAATCACATGCAGTTTCTGATCCTAAGAGCAAGTGTTGTTTTCTGGTAAGCAATGTCACTATTGTGCTCCCATTGCCATACACAGTACAATAGCACTCATGTCTGTTCCCAGCAAGTAGAGTGTATTACACTTAAGAGAAGCTATTGTTCTTGTCTGTTTCTTAAGCAGAGTTGAACTAGATATGGCCCGTGAGTGTAGAAAGCACAGTTCTTTTGTTCTGAGCAAGCTCACTGTTCTGACACTACAGCAAACACAGTAGAGTAGAAGAGTGCTCTTTTCACAAAAGAAGATTGTGTTTCTTTTAAGGCGAGCTAGTGTTTGTTTCCCATTCATCAACGGAGTTGAGTGACATGCAGTTTCTGGTCCTATGATCAAGAGTTGTTTCCTGTTAAGGAGAGTCACTATTGCGCTCCCATTGCCACACACAGTGCAAATAGCACTCGCGTCTTTTCCCAGCAAGTACAGTGTATTGGACTGAAGGGAAGCTACTGTTCTTGTCAGTTTCCTAAGAAGAGTTGAACTAGATATGGCCCGTGTGTGTAGGAAGCACAGTTCTTTTGTTCTGAGCAAGCTCACTGTTCTGGCCCTATAGCAAACAGTAGAGTAGAAGAGTGCTCTTTTCTCAATAGCAGAATGTTTTTCATGTAAGGCAAGCTAGTGTTTGTATTCCATTCATCAACAGAGTTGTATCACATGCAGTTTCTGGTCCTAAGAGCAAGAGTTGTTTTCTGGTAAGGAAAGTCATTATTGCGCTCCCATTGCCATACACAGTGCAAGTAGCACTTGCGTCTATTACCAGCAATTACAGTTTATTGCACTGAAGAGAAGCTACTCTTTTTGTCTGTTTCCTAAGCAGAATTGAACTAGATATGGCCTGTGGGTGTAGGAAACACAGTTCTTTTGTTCTGAGCAAGCTCACTGTTCTGGATCTGTAGGAAACACAGTAGGGTAGAATGGTGCTCTATTCTCAAAAGCAGAGAGTGTCTCTTGAAAGGTGAACTAGTGTTTGTTTCCCATTCATAAATGTAGTTGAATCACGTGCACTTTCGGGTCTTACGAGCAAGAGTTGCTTTCTGGTAAGGAAAGTCACTGTTGAACTCCCGTTGTCATATACAATGCAAATAGCATGGCTTATATTCCCAGCAAGTACAGTGTATTCGACTGAAGAAAAGCTACAGTTCTTCTCAATTTCCTAAGCACAGTTGAAATAGATATGGCCCATGTGTTTAAGAAGCACGTTTTTTTTTCTTTTGAGAAAGCTATCTGTTATGGCCTCATAGGAAACAGAGTAGAATAGATGAGAACTATTTTGTCAAAAGCAGGGTGTGTTTCTTGTAAGGAGAGCTAGTGTTTGTTTCCCATTCATAAATGGAGTTGAATCACATGCAGTTTATGGTCCTACGAGGAAAAGTTGTTTTCTGGTAAGGAAAGTCACTATTGCGCTCCCATTGACATACTCAGTGCAAATAGCACACCCCGATGTTCCCAGCAAGTACAGTGTATTGGACTGAAGAGAAGCTACTGTTCATTTCAGTTTCCTTAGCTGAGTTGAACTAGATATGGCCTGTGTGTAGGAAGCAGAGTTCTTTTGTTCTGAGCAAGCTCACTGTTCTGGCCCGATTGCAAACAGAGTAGAGTAGAAGAGTGCTCTTTTCTAAAAAGCAGAGTGTGTTTCTTGTAAGGCAAGTACAGTGTATTGGACTGCAGAGAACCTACTGTTCTTGTCAGTTTTTTAAGCAGAGTTTAACTAGATATGATTTTTGAGTGGAGGAAGCACAGATCTTTTGTTCTGAGCAAGCACACTGTTTTGGCCTTACAAGAAATACACTCTGCTTTTGAGAAAGGAACACTCTTCTACTCTACTGTGTTTCCTATAGGGCCAGAACAGTGAGCTTCTATTCAGTCCAATACATTGTACTTCCTGGGAACAGACACATGTGCTATTTGCACTGTATATGGCAATCGTGGAAAACTGTGCCTTTTTTTTTTTTTACCAGAAAACAACTCTTGCTCAAAGGAACTGAAACTGCATGTGATTCAACTCTGTTTATGAATGGGAAACAAACACTAGCTCACCTTAAAGGAAACAAACTCTGCTTTTGAGAAATGAGCACTCTTCTACTCTACTGTGTTTCCTATAGGGCCAGAAGCGTGAGCTTGCTCAGAACAAAAGAACTGTGCTTCTTACACACACAGGCCATATCTAGCTCAACTCTGCTTAGGAAACTGACAAGAACAGTATCTTCTCTTCCATCCAATACACTGTTTTTGCTAGAAACAGACGCGAGTGCTATTTGCACTGTGTATGGCAAAGGGAGCGCAGTAGTGACTTTCCTTACCAGAAACCAACTCTTGCTCATAAAACTAGAAACTGCATGTGAATCAACTCTGTTTATGAATGGGAAACAAACACTAGCTTGCCTTACATGAAACACACTCTGCTTTTGAGTTAAGAGCACTCTTCTACTTTACTATGTTTCCTATAGGGCCAGAACAGTGAGCTTGCTTAGAACAAAAGAACAGTGCTTCCTACATACACGGTCCATATCTAGGTCAACTCAGCTTACCAAACTGACAAGAATAGTAGCTTCTCTTCAGTCCAATACACTGTACTTGCTGGGACAGTCACGAGCAATATTTGCACTGTGTATGGCAATGGGAGCACAGTAGTGACTTTCCTTACCAGAAAACAACTCTTTATCGCTGGACTAGAAACTGCATGTGATTCAACTCCGTTTATGAATGGAAAACAAACACTAGCTCGCCTTACAAGAAACACACTCTGTTTTCAGAAAGGAGCAATCTTCTACTCTACAATGTTTGCTATAGGCCATGAACAGTGAGCTTGCTTAGAACAAAAGAACTGTGATACCTACACACACATGGGCCATATCTAGTTCAACTCTTCTTAGGAGTGCTATTTGCACTGTATATGGCAATGGGAGCGCAATGGTTACTCTTCTTACCAGAAAATAAATCTTACTTATAAGACCAGAAACTGCATGTGATTCAACTCCCTGTATGAATGGGAGGAAAACACTAGCTCCCCTTATAAAGAACACTCTCTGATTTTGAAAAAAGAGCACTCTTCTACTTTTCTCATTTTACTATAGGGCCAGAACAATGGGCTTGCTCAGAACAAAAGAACTGTGCTTTCTACACACACGTGACATATCTAGTTCAACTCTGCCTGGAAACTGACAAGAACAGTAGCTTCTCTTCAGTCCAATACACTGTACTTGCTGGGAACAGACGTGAGTGCTATTTGCACTGTGTATGGCAATGGGAGCGCAACAGTGCCTCCTTTACGAGAAGAAAACTCTTGCTCCTAGGACCAGAAACTTCATATGATTCAACTCTGTTTATGAATGGGAAACAAGCCCTAGCACCTCTTACGAGGAACACACTCTGCTTTTGAGAAAAGAGCAGTCTTCTACTCTACTCTGTTTCCTATAGTGCCCGAACAGTGAGCTTGCTCAGAACAAAAGAACTGTGCTTCCTGCAATCACTAGCCATATCTAGTTCAACTCTGCTTTGGAAACTGACAAGAACAGTAACTTCTCTTCAGTCATATACACTGTACTTGCTTGGAACAGATGCGAGTGCTATTTGCACTGTGTATGGAAGTGGGAGCACAAGAGTGACTTCCTTTACCAGAAAACAATTCTTGCTCATTGGACCAGAGACTGCATGTGATTCAACTCCGATTATGAACGGGAAACAAACGCTCACTTGCCTTACAAGGAACACACTCTGCTTCTGAGAAAAGAGCACTCTGCTACTCCACTGTATTTCGTATAGGGCTAGAACAGTGAGCTTGCTCAGAACAAAAGAACTGTGCTCTGACACACATGGGCCATATCTAGTTCAACTCTGCTTAAGAAACTGACAAAAACAGTAGCTTCTCTTCAGTCCAATACACTGTACTTGCTGGGAACAGACGCGAGTGCTATTTGCACTGTGTATGGCAATGGGAGCACAATAATGACTCCTCTTACCAGAAAACAAATCTTGCTCTTCGGAACACACACTGCATGTGATTCAACTCCATTTAAGAATGGGAAACAAAAACTAGATCGCCTTACAAGAAATACACTCTGCTTTTGACAAAAAGAGCACTCTTCCACTCCACTGTATTTCTTATAGGGCTAGAACAGTGAGCTTGCTCAGAACAAAGAACTGTGCTTCCTACACACACGCACCATATCTAGTTCAACTCCGCTTAAAAAACTGACAAGAACAGTAGCTTCTCTTCAGTCCAATACACTTTACATGCTGGGAACAGACGCGAGGGCTATATGCACTCATATGGCAATTTGAGCGCAATAGTGACTCTTCTTACCAGAAAACAACTCTTGCTCATAGGACCAGAAACTGCATGTGATTCAACTTTGTTTATGAGTGGGAAACAAACACTAGCTTCCCTTAAAAGGAACACACTCTGCTTTTGAGAATAGAGTAGTCTTCTGCTCTACTATGTTTCCTATAGGGCCAGAACAGTGAGCTTGCTCAGAACAAAAGAACTGTGCTTCCGACACACATGGGCCACATCCAGTTCAAATCTGCCTAGGAAAAGGACATGAACTGTAGGTTCTCTTCAGTCCAATACACTGTACTTGCTGGAAACAGACGCGAGTGATATTTGTACTGTGCATGGCAATGGGAGTGCAATAGTGAATTTCTTTACCAGAAAATAACTCTTGCTTGTAGAATCAAAAACTGCATGTGATTCAACTTCGTTTAGGAATGGGAAGCAAACACTAGCTTGCGTTACTAGGAACAAACTCTGCTTGTGAGAAAGAGCACACTTATACTCTAGTGTGTTTCCTATAGGGACAGAACAGTGAGCATGCTCAGAACAAATGAGCTGTGCTTCCTACACACACGGGCCATATCTAGTTCACTTCTGCTTAGGAAAATGACAAGAACAGTAGCCAGTAGCTTCTCTTCAGTCCAATAAACTGTACTTGCTGGGAATAGATGCAAGAGCTATTTGCACTGTTAATAGCAATGGGAGCACAATTGTGAATCCTGTTACTAGAAAACAATATTGCTCCTAGGACCAGAAACTGCTTGTGATTCAAATCCATTTATGAATGAGAAACAAAAACTAGTTCACCTTACTAGAAACACACTCTATTTTGACAAAAGAGCACTGTTTTACTCTACTGTGTTTCCTAGAGGGCTACAACAGTGAGCTTGCTCAGAACAAAGACTGAGCTTCCTACACACACAGACCATATCTAATTAAACTCTTCTTTGGAAACTCACAAGAACAGTAGCTTCTCTTCAGTTCTATATAGTCTACTTGCTGGGACAATACAGGAGTGCTACTTTGCAGTAAGTATGGCAATGGGAGCTCAAAACTGACTTTCCTTACCAGAAAACAATTCTTGCTCATAGGACCAGAAACTGCATGTGATTCAACTTCGTTTATAAATGGGAAACAAACACTAGCTCGACTTACAATGAACCCACTCTGCTTTTGAGAAAAGAGCATTCTTTCTACTCTTCCCTTTTTACTATAGGGCCAGAACAATGAGCTTGCTCAGAACAAATGAACTGTGCTTCCTACACACACTGGCCATATCTAGTTCAACTCTGCTTAGGAAACTGTCAAGAACAGTAGCTTCTCTTCAGTACAATACACTGTACTTGCTGGGAACAGACGTGAGTGCTATTTGCACTGTGTATGGCAAAGGGAGTGCAATAGTGACTCTTCTTACCAGAAAACAACTCTTGCTCGTAGGACCAGAAACTGCATGTGATTCAAATCCACTTCTGACTGGGAAACAAACACTAGCTCGCCATACAAGAAACACACTCTGCTTTTGAGAAAAGAGCACTCTTCTACTCTACTGGGTTTCCTATAGGGCCAGAAGAGTGAGCTTGCTCAGAACAAAAGAACTGTGCTTCCGACACACGGGCCTTATCTAGTTCAACTCTGCTTAGGAAACTGACAAGAACAGTAGCTTCTCTTCAGTCCAATACACTGTACTTGTTGGGAACAGACGCCAGTGCTATTTGTAACTTGTATGGCAAATGGAGCACAGTAGTGACTCTATTTACCAGAAAACAACTCTTGCTCATAGGACCAGAAACTGCATGTGATTCAACTCGATTTCTGACTGGGAAACAAACACTAGCTTGCCTTACAAGAAACACACTCTGCTTTTGAGAAAAGGGCACTCTTCTGCTCTACTGTGTTTCCTATGAGGCCAGAACAGTGAGCTTGTTCAGAACAAAAGAACTGTGCTTCTGACACACGGGCCATATCTAGTTCAACACTGCTGAGGAAACTGACAAGAACAGTAGCTTCTCCTCACTCCAATACACTGTACTTGCTGGGAACAGACGCGAGTGCTATTTGCACTGTGTATGGCAAATGGAGCACAATAGTGACTCTTCTTACCAGAAAACAACTCTTGCTCGTAGGACCAGAAACTGCATGTGATTCAACACCATTTCTGACTGGGACACAAACACTAGCTTGCCTTACAAGAAACACACTTTGTTTTTGAGAAAAGAGCACTCTTCTACTCTACTGTGTTCCCTATAGGGCCAGAACAGTGAGCTTGCTCAGAACGAAGGAACTGTGCTTCCTACACAAATGGGCCATATCTAGTTCCACTCGGCTTAGGAAACTGACAAGAACAGTAGCTTCTGTTCATTCCAATACACTGTACATGCTGGGAGCAGACGCTAGTGCAATTTGCACTGTGTATGGCAAATGGAGCGCAATAGTGACTCTTCTTACCAGAAAACAACTCTTTCTCGTAGGACCAGAAACTGCATGTGATTCAACTCCATTTCCGATGGGAAAAAAACACTAGCTCGCCTTACAAGAAACACACTCTGCTTTTGAGAAAAGAGCACTCTTCTACTCTACTGTGATTCCTATAGGGCCAGAAGAGTGAGCTTGTTCAGAACAAAAGAACTGTGCTTCTGACACACGGGCCTTATCTAGTTCAAGTCTGCTTAGGACACTGACAAGAACAGTAGCTTCTCTTCAGTCCAATACACTGTATTTGCTGGGAACAGACGCGAGTGCTATTTGCACTGTGTATGTGAAAGATATCGCAATAGTGACTCCTCTTACCAAAAAACAACTCTTATTCTTAGAACCAGAAACTACATGTGATTCAACTCCATTTCTGACTGGGAAACAAACACTTGCTCGCCTTACAAGAAACACACTCTGCTTTTGAGAAAGAAGCACTCTTCTACTCTACTGTGTTTCCTATACGGCCAGAAGAGTGAGCTTGCTCAGAACAAAAGAACTGTGCTTCAGACACACGGGCCATATCTAGTTCAACTCTGCTTAGGAAACTGACAAGAACAGTAGCTTCTCTTCAGTCCAATACACTGTACTTGCTGGGAACAGACACTAGTGCTATTTGCACTCTGTATGGCAAATGGAGCACAATAGTGACTCTTCTTACCAGAAAACAACTCTTGCTCGTAGGACCAGAAAGTGCATGTGATTCAACTCCATTTCTGACTGGAAAACAAACACTAGCTCTCCTTACAAGAAACACATTCTGCTTTTGAGAAAAGAGCACTCTTCTACTCTACTGTGTTAACTATAGGGCCAGAACAGTGAGCTTGCTCAAAACAAAAGAACTGTGCTTCCTATACACACCGGCCATATTTAGTTTAACTCTGCTTAGGAAACTGACAAGAACAGTAGCTTCTGTTCAGTCCAAATCACTGTACTTGCTGGGAACAGATGCGAGAGCTATTTGCTCTGTGTATGTGAAAGATATCCAATATGACTACTCTTACCAAAAAACAACTCTTATTCTTAGGACCAGAAACTGCATGTGATTCAACTCCATTTCTGACAGGGAAACAAACACTAGCTCGCCTTACAAGAAACACACTCTGTTTTTGAGAAAAGAGCACTCTTCTACTCTACTGTGTTTCCTATTGGGCCAGAACATTGAGCTTGCTCAGAACTAAAGAACTGTGCTTCCTAAACACACGAGCCATATCTAGTTCAACACTGCTTAGGGAAATGACAAGAACAGTAGCTTCTCTTCAGTCCAATACACTGTACTTGCTGGGAACAGACGCGAGTGCTATTTGTACTGTGTATGGCAAATGGAGCACAATAGTGACTCTTCTTTCCAGAAAACAACTCTTGCTCGTAGGACCAGAAACTGCATGTGATTCAACTCCATTTCTGACTGGGAAACAAACACTAGCTCGCCTTACAAGAAACACACTCTACTTTTGAGAAAAGAGCACTCTTCTACTCTACTGTGATTCCTATAAGGCCAAAAAGGTGAGCTTGCTCAGAACAAAAGAACTGTGCTTCAGACACACGGGCCATATCTAGTTCAACTCTGCTTAGGAAACTGACAAGAACAGTAGCTTCTCTTCAGTCCAATACACTGTACTTTCTATGAACAGACACTAGTGCTATTTGCACTCTGTATGGCAAAAGGAGCGCAATAGTGACTCTTCTTACCACCAAACAACTCTTGCTGGTAGGACCAGAAACTGCATGTGATTCAACTCCATTTCTGACTGGGAAACAAACACTAGCTCGCCTTACAAGAAACACACTCTGCTTTTGAGAAAAGAGCACTCTTTTACTCTACTGTGTTTCCTACAGAACCAGAACAGTGGGCTTGCTCTGAACAAAAGAACTGTGCTTCCTACATGCACGGGCCATATCTAGTTCCACTCTGCTTAGGAAACTGACAAGAACAGTAGCTTCAGTTCAGTCCAATACACTGTACTTGCTGGGAACAGACGGGAGTGCTATTTGCACTGTGTATGGTAAAAGGAGCACAATAGTGACTCTTCTTACCAGAAAACAACTCTTGCTCGTACGACCAGAAACTGCATGTGATTCAACTCCATTTGTGACTGGGAAACAAAAACTAGCTCGCCTTACAAGAAACACACTCTGCTTTTGAGAAAAGAGCACTCTTCTACTCTACTGTGTTTCCTATAGGGCCAGAAGAGTGAGCTTGCTCAGAATAAAAGATCTGTGCTTCCTACACACACGGTTCATATCTAGCTCAATTCTGCTTAGGAAACTGACAAGAACAGTAGCTTCTCTTCAGTCCAATACACTGTACTTGCTGGGAACAGACGCTAGTGCTATTTGCACTGTGTATGGCAAATGGAGCGCAATAGTGACTCTTCTTACCAGAAAACAACTCTTGCTTGTAGGAGCAGAAACTGCATGTGATTCAACTCCATTTCTGACTGGGAAACAAATACTAGCTCGCCTTACAAGAAACATACTCTGCTTTTGAAAAAGAGCACTCTTCTAATCTAATGTGTTTCCTATAGGGCCAGAACAGTGAGCTTGCTCAGAACAAAGGAACTGTGCTTCCGACACACGGGGCATATCTAATTCAACTCTGCTTAGGAAACTGACAAGAACAGTAGCTTCTCTTTAGTCCAATACACTGTACATGCTGGGAACAGATGCGAGTGCTATTTGCACTGTGTATGGCAATGGGAGCACAACTGTGACTGTTCTTAGCAGAAAACAACTCTTGCTCGTAGGACCAGAAACTGCATGTGATTCAACTCCATTTCTGACTGGGAAAAAAACACTAGCTCGCCTTACAAGAAACAAACTCTGCTTTTGAGATAAGAGCACTCTTCTAATCTACTGTGTTTCCTATAGGGCCAGAAGAGTGAGCTTGTTCAGAACAAAGAACTGTGCTTCCTACACACACGGGCCATATCTAGTTCAACTCTGCTTAGGAAAATGACAAGAACAGTAGCTTCTCTTCAGTCCAATAGACTGTATTTGCTGGGAACAGACGCTAGTGCTATTTGCACAGTGTATGGTAAATCGAGCGCAATAGTGACTCTTCTTACCAGAAAACAACTCTTGCTTGTAGGAGCAGAAACTGCATGTGATTCAACTCCATTTCTGACTGGGAAACAAATACTAGCTCGCCTTACAAGAAACATACTCTGCTTTTGAGAAAAGAGCACTCTTCTACTCTACTGTGTTTCCTTAGGGCCAGAACAGTGAGCTTGCTCAGAACAAAAGAACTGTGCTTCCGACACAGGGGTCATATCTAGTTCAATTCTGCTTAGGAAACTGACAAGAACAGTAGCTTTTCTTCAGTCCAATACACTGTACTTGCTGGGAACAGACGCTAGTGCTGTTTGCAATGTGTATGGCAAATGGAGCGCAATTGTGACTGTTCTTAGCAGAAAACAACTCTTGCTAGTAGGACCAGAAACTGCATGTGATTCAACTCCGTTTACGACTGGGAAACAAACACTAGCTCGCCTTACAAGAAACACACTCTGCTTTTGAGAAAAGAGCACTCTTCTACTCTACTGTGATACCTATAGGGCCAGAACAGTGAGCTTGCTCAGAACAAAGGAACAGTGCTCCGACACACAGGCCATATCTAGTTCAACTCTGCTTAGGAAACTGACAAGAACAGTAGCTTCTCTTCAGTCCAATACACTGTACTTGCTGGGAACAGACGCTAGTGCTATTTGCACTGTGTATGGCAAATGGAGCGCAATAGTGACTCTTCTTATTAGAAAACAACTCTTGCTCGTAGGACCAGAAACTGCATGTGATTCAACTCCATTTCTGACTGGGAAACAAATACTAGCTCGCCTTACAAGAAACACACTCTGCTTTTGAGAAAAGAGCACTCTTCTAATCTATTGTGTTTCCTATAGGGCCAGAACAGTGAGCTTGCTCAGAACAAAGGAACTGTGCTTCCGACACATGGGCCATATCTAGTTCAACTCTGCTTAGGAAACTGACAAGAACAGTAGCTTCTCTTCAGTCCAATACACTGTACTTGCTGGGAACAGACGCGAGTGCTATTTGCACTGTGTATGGCAAATGGAGCGCAATAGTGACTCTTCTTACCAGAAAACAATTCTTGCTCGTAAGACCAGAAACTGCATGTGATTCAACTCCATTTGTGACTGGGAAACAAAAACTAGCTCGCCTTAGAAGAAACACACTCTGCTTTTGAGAAAAGAGCACTCTTCTAATCTACTGTGTTTCCTATAGGGCCAGAACAGTGAGCATGCTCAGAACAAAAGAACTGTGCTTCCGACACACGGGCCATATCTAATTCAACTCTGCTTAGGAAACTGACAAGAACAGTAGCTTCTCTTTAGTCCAATACACTGTACATGCTGGGAACAGATGCGAGTGCTATTTGCACTGTGTATGGCAATGGGAGCACAACTGTGACTGTTCTTAGCAGAAAACAACTCTTGCTCGTAGGACCAGAAACTGCATGTGATTCAACTCCATTTCTGACTGGGAAAAAAAACACTAGCTCGCCTTACAAGAAACAAACTCTGCTTTTGAGAAAAGAGCACTCTTCTACTCTACTGTGATTCCTGTAGGGCCAGAACAGTGAGCTTGCTCAGAACAAAGGAACTGTGCTTCCTACACACGGGCCATATCTAGTTCAACTCTGCTTAGGAAACTGACAAGAACAGCAGCTTCTCTTCAGTCCAATACACTGTACTTGCTGGGAACAGACGCGAGTGCTATTTGCACTGTGTATGGCAATGGGAGCACAATCGTGACTGTTCTTAGCATAAAACAACTCTTGCTAATAGGACCAGAAACTGCATGTGATTCAACTCCGTTTACGACTGGGAAACAAACACTAGCTCGCCTTACAAGAAACAAACTCTGATTTTGAGAAAAGAGCACTCTTCTACTCTACTGTGATTCCTATAGGGCCAGAACAGTGAGCTTGCTCAGAACAAAGGAACTGTGCTTCCGACACAGTGGCCATATCTAGTTCAACTCTGCTTAGAAAACTGACAAGAACAGTAGCTTCTCTTCAGTCCAATACACTGTACTTGCTGGGAACAGACGCGAGTGCTATTTGCACTGTGTATGGCAAATGGAGCGCAATAGTGACTCTTCTTACCCGAAAACAACTCTTGCTCGTAGGATCAGAATCTTCATGTGATTCAACCCCATTTCTGACTGGGAAACAAATACTAGCTCGCCTTACAAGAAACACACTCTGCTTTTGAGAAAAGAGCACTCTTCTACTCTACTGTGATTCCTACAGTGCCAGAAGAGTGAGCTTGCTCAAAACAAAGGAACTGTGCTTCCGAAATACGGGCCATATCTAGTTCAACTCTGCTTAGGAAACTGACAAGAACAGTAGCTTCTCTTCAGTCCAATACACTGTACTTGCTGGGAACAGACGCTAGTGCTATTTGCACTGTGTATGGCAAGTGGAGCACAATAGTGACTCTTCTTACCAGAAAACAATTCTTGCTCGTACGACCAGAAACTGCATGTGATTCAACTCCATTTGTGACTGGGAAACAAAAACTAGCTCGCCTTACAAGAAACACACTCTGCTTTTGAGAAAAGAGCACTCTTCTACTCTACTGTGTTTCCTATAGGGCCAGAAGAGTGAGCTTGCTCAGAATAAAAGGTCTGTGCTTCCTACACACACGGTTCATATCTAGCTCAATTCTGCTTAGGAAACTGACAAGAACAGTAGCTTCTCTTCAGTCCAATACACTGTACTTGCTGGGAACAGACGCTAGTGCTATTTGCACTGTGTATGGCAAATGGAGCGCAATAGTGACTCTTCTTACCAGAAAACAACTCTTGCTTGTAGGAGCAGAAACTGCATGTGATTCAACTCCATTTCTGACTGGGAAACAAATACTAGCTCGCCTTACAAGAAACATACTCTGCTTTTGAAAAAGAGCACTCTTCTAATCTAATGTGTTTCCTATAGGGCCAGAACAGTGAGCTTGCTCAGAACAAAGGAACTGTGCTTCCGACACATGGGCCATATCTAATTCAACTCTGCTTAGGAAACTGACAAGAACAGTAGCTTCTCTTTAGTCCAATACACTGTACATGCTGGGAACAGATGCGAGTGCTATTTGCACTGTGTATGGCAATGGGAGCACAACTGTGACTGTTCTTAGCAGAAAACAACTCTTGCTCGTAGGACCAGAAACTGCATGTGATTCAACTCCATTTCTGACTGGGAAAAAAACACTAGCTCGCCTTACAAGAAACAAACTCTGCTTTTGAGATAAGAGCACTCTTCTAATCTACTGTGTTTCCTATAGGGCCAGAAGAGTGAGCTTGTTCAGAACAAAGAACTGTGCTTCCTACACACACGGGCCATATCTAATTCAACTCTGCTTAGGAAACTGACAAGAACAGTAGCTTCTCTTCAGTCCAATAGACTGTATTTGCTGGGAACAGACGCTAGTGCTATTTGCACTGTGTATGGTAAATCGAGCGCAATAGTGACTCTTCTTACCAGAAAACAACTCTTGCTTGTAGGAGCAGAAACTGCATGTGATTCAACTCCATTTCTGACTGGGAAACAAATACTAGCTCGCCTTACAAGAAACATACTCTGCTTTTGAGAAAAGAGCACTCTTCTACTCTACTGTGTTTCCTTAGGGCCAGAAGAGTGAGCTTGCTCAGAACAAAAGAACTGTGCTTCCGACACAGGGGTCATATCTAGTTCAATTCTGCTTAGGAAACTGACAAGAACAGTAGCTTCTCTTCAGTCCAATACACTGTACTTGCTGGGAACAGACGCTAGTGCTGTTTGCAATGTGTATGGCAAATGGAGTGCAATTGTGACTGTTCTTAGCCGAAAACAACTCTTGCTAGTAGGACAAGAAACTGCATGTGATTCAACTCCGTTTACGACTAGGAAACAAACACTAGCTCGCCTTACAAGAAACACACTCTGCTTTTGAGAAAAGAGCACTCTTCTACTCTACTGTGATACCTATAGGGCCAGAACAGTGAGCTTGCTCAGAACAAAGGAACTGTGCTTCCGACACATGGGCCCTATCTAGTTCAACTCTGCTTAGGAAACTGACAAGAACAGTAGCTTCTCTTCAGTCCAATACACTGTACTTGCTGGGAACAGACGCTAGTGCTATTTGCACTGTGTATGGCAAATGGAGCGCAATAGTGACTCTTCTTACCAGAAAACAATTCTTGCTCGTACGACCAGAAACTGCATGTGATTCAACTCCATTTGTGACTGGGAAACAAAAACTAGCTCGCCTTACAAGAAACACACTCTGCTTTTGAGAAAAGAGCACTCTTCTAATCTACTGTGTTTCCTATAGGGCCAGAACAGTGAGCTTGCTCAGAACAAAAGAACTGTGCTTCCGACACACGGGCCATATCTAATTCAACTCTGCTTAGGAAACTGACAAGAACAGTAGCTTCTCTTTAGTCCCATACACTGTACATGCTGGGAACAGATGCGAGTGCTATTTGCACTGTGTATGGCAATGGGAGCACAACTGTGACTGTTCTTAGCAGAAAACAACTCTTGCTCGTAGGACCAGAAACTGCATGTGATTCAACTCCATTTCTGACTGGGAAAAAAACCACTAGCTCGCCTTACAAGAAACAAACTCTGCTTTTGAGAAAAGAGCACTCTTCTACTCTACTGTGATTCCTGTAGGGCCAGAACAGTGAGCTTGCTCAGAACAAAGGAACTGTGCTTCCTACACACGGGCCATATCTAGTTCAACTCTGCTTAGGAAACTGACAAGAACAGTAGCTTCTCTTCAGTCCAATACACTGTACTTGCTGGGAACAGACGCGAGTGCTATTTGCACTGTGTATGGCAATGGGAGCACAATCGTGACTGTTCTTAGCATAAAACAACTCTTGCTAATAGGACCAGAAACTGCATGTGATTCAACTCCGTTTACGACTGGGAAACAAACACTAGCTCGCCTTACAAGAAACAAACTCTGATTTTGAGAAAAGAGCATTCTTCTACTCTACTGTGATTCCTATGGGGCCAGAACAGTGAGCTTGCTCAGAACAAAGGAACTGTGCTTCCGACACAGGGGCCATATCTAGTTCAACTCTGCTTAGAGAACTGACAAGAACAGTAGGTTCTCTTCAGTCCAATACACTGTACTTGCTGGGAACAGACGCTAGTGCTATTTGCACTGTGTATGGCAATGGGAGCACAATTGTGACTGTTCTTAGCAGAAAACCACTCTTGCTAGTAGGAACAGAAACTGCATGTGATTCAACTCCGTTTACGACTGGGAAACAAACACTAGCTTGCGTTACAAGAAACACACTCTGCTTTTGAGAAAAGAGCACTCTTCTACTCTACTGTGATTCCTATAGGGCCAGAACAGTGAGCTTGCTCAGAACAAAAGAACTGTGCTTCCGACACACGGGCCATATCTAGTTCAACTCTGCTTAGGAAACTGACAAGAACAGTAGCTTCTCCTCAGTACAATACACTGTACTTGCTGGGAACAGATGCTAGTGCTATTTGCACTGTGTATGGCAAATGGAGTGCAATACTGACTCTTCTAACCAGAAAACATCTCTTGCTTATAGGAGCAGAAACTGCATGTGATTCAACTCCATTTCTGACTGGAAAACAAATACTAGCTCGCCTTACAAGAAACATACTCTGCTTTTGATAAAAGAGCACTCTTCTAATCTACTGTGTTTCCTACAGGGCCAGAACAGTGAGCTTGCTCAGAACAAAAGAACTGTGCTTCCGACACACGGGCCATATCTAGTTCAGCTCCGCTTAGGAAACTGACAAGAACAGTAGCTTCTTGTCAGTCCAATACACTGTACTTGCTGGGGACAGACGCTAGTGCTACTTGCACTGTGTATGGCAAGTGGAGCACAATAGTGACTCTTCTTACCAGAAAACAATTCTTGCTCGTACGACCAGAAACTGCATGTGATTCAACTCCATTTGTGACTGGGAAACAAAAACTAGCTCGCCTTACAAGAAACACGCTCTGCTTTTGAGAAAAGAGCACTCTTCTACTCTACTGTGATTCCTATAGGGCCAGAACAGTGAGCTTGCTCAGAACAAAGGAACTGTGTGTCCGACACACGGGCCATATCTAGTTCAACTCTGCTTAGGAAACTGACAAGAACAGTAGCTTCTCTTCAGTCCAATACACTGTACTTGCTGGGAACAAACGCTAGTGCTATTTGCACTGTGTATGGCAAATGGAGCGCAATAGTGACTCTTCTTACCAGAAAACAACTCTTGCTTGTAGGAGCAGAAACAGCATGTGATTCAACTCCATTTTCTGACTGGGAAACAAATACTAGCTTGCCTTACAAGAAACATACTCTGCTTTTGAGAAAAGAGCACTCTTCTAATCTACTGTGTTTCCTACAGGGCCAGAACAATGAGCTTGCTCAGAACAAAAGAACTGTGCTTCCGACACACAGGCCATATCTAGTTCAACTCTGCTTAGGAAACTGACAAGAACAGTAGCTTTTCTTCAGTCCAATTCACTGTACTTGCTGGGAACAGACGTGAGTGCTATTTGCACTGTGTATGGCAATGGGAGCACAATCGTGACTGTTCTTAGCAGAAAACAACTCTTGCTATATAGGACCAAAAACTGCATGTGATTCAACTCCGTTTACGACTGGGAAACAAACACTAGCTCGCCTTACAAGAAACACACTCTGCTTTTGAGAAAAGAGCACTCTTCTACTCTACTGTGATTCCTATGGGGCCAGAACAGTGAGCTTGCTCAGAACCACGGAACTGTGCTTCAGACACATGGGCCATATCTATTTCAACTCTGCTTAGGAAACTGACAAGAACAGTAGCTTCTCTTCAGTCCAATACACTGTACTTGCTGGGAACAGACGCTAGTGCTATTTGCACTGTGTATGGCAAATGGAGCGCAATAGTGACTCTTCTTACCAGAAAACAACTCTTGCTCGTAGGACCTGAAACTGCATGTGATTCAACTCCATTTCTGACTGGGAAACAAATACTAGCTCGCCTTACAAGAAACACACTCTGCTTTTGAGAAAAGAGCACTCTTCTAATCTACTGTGTTTCCTATAGGGCCAGAAGAGTGAGCTTGCTCAGAATAAAAGATCTGTGCTTCCTACACACACGGTTCATATCTAGCTCAACTCTGCTTAGGAATCTGACAAGAACAGTAGCTTCTCTCAGTCCAATACACTGTACTTGCTGGGAACAGACACTAGTGCTATTTGCACTGTTTATGGCAAATGGAGCGCAATAGTGACTCTTCTTACCAGAAAACATCTCTTGCTTGTAGGAGCAGAAACTGCATGTGATTCAACTCCATTTCTGACTGGGAAACAAATACTAGCTCGCCTTACAAGAAACATACTCTGCTTTTGAAAAAGAGCACTCTTCTAATCTACTGTGTTTCCTATAGGGCCAGAACAGTGAGCTTGCTCAGAACAAAAGAACTGTGCTTCCGACACACGGGCCATATCTAATTCAACTCTGCTTAGGAAACTGACAAGAACAGTAGCTTCTCTTCAGTCCAATACACTGTACTTGCTGGGAACAGACACTAGTGCTATTTGCACTGTGTATTTCAAATGGAGCGCAATAGTGAATCTTTTTACCAGAAAACAACTCTTGCTCGTAGGACCAGAAACTGCATGTGATTCAACTTCATTTCTGACTGGGAAACAAATACTAGCTCGCCTTACAAGAAACACACTCTGCTTTTGAGAAAAGAGCACTCTTCTACTCTACTGTGTTTCCTATAGGGCCAGAAGAGTGAGCTTGCTCACAATAAAAGTTCTGTGCTTCCTACACACACGGTTCTTATCTAACTCACCTCTGCTAAGGAAACTGACAAGAACAGTAGCTTCTCTTCAGTCCAATACACTGTACTTGCTGGGAACAGACGCTAGTGCTATTTGCACTGTTTATGGCAAATGGAGCGCAATAGTGACTCTTCTTACCAGAAAACAACTCTTGATTGTAGGAGCAGAAACTGCATGTGATTCAACTCCATTTCTGACTGGGAAACAAATACTAGCTCGCCTTACAAGAAACATACTCTGCTTTTGAAAAAGAGCACTCTTCTAATCTACTGTGTTTCCTATAGGGCCAGAACAGTGAGCTTGCTCAGAACAAAAGAACTGTGCTTCCGACACACGGGCCATATCTAATTCAACTCTGCTTAGGAAACTGACAAGAACAGTAGCTTCTCTTCAGTCCAATACACTGTACTTGCTGTGAACAGACGCTAGTGCTGTTTGCACTGTGTATGGCAATGGGAGCACAATTGTGACTGTTCTTAGCAGAAAACAACTCTTGATCGTAGGACCAGAACTGCATGTGATTCAACTTTGTTTACGACTGGGAAACAAACACTAGCTCGCCTTACTAGAAACACACTCTGCTTTTGAGAAAAGAGCACTCTTCTACTCTACTGTGATTCCTGTAGGGCCAGAACAGTGAGCTTGCTCAGAACAAAGGAACTGTGCTTCCTACACACGGGCCATATCTAGTTCAACTCTGCTTAGGAAACTGACAAGAACAGTAGCTTCCCTTCAGTCCAATACACTGTACTTGCTGGGAACAGACGCTAGTGCTATTTGCACTGTGTATGGCAAATCGAGCGCAACAGTGACTCTTCTTACCAGAAAACAACTCTTGCTTGTAGGACCAGAAACTGCATGTGATTCAACTCCGTTTACGACTGGGAAACAAACACTAGCTCGCCTTACAAGAAACACACTCTGCTTTTGAGAAAAGAGCACTCTTCTACTCTACTGTGATACCTATAGGGCCAGAACAGTGAGCTTGCTCAGAACAAAGGAACTGTGCTGAAAGGACCAAGCAGATGTCATAACTGGCTGCTCAGTCTTCTCTCAGAGATCAGGCCTCAATTTCAGTTTCCTGAGACTTGATCAAGCAGTTTCTGGGAGGGCAATGAACAAAAGACATAGTCCTTGCAGTAGCTCCCTTTCTGCACGCACTCTGACTGCTCAAAGTTCAGCCAGATGTTTACTTTCTGGGGCCCCTCATCAACTTAGAGTTATGTGCATTACGTGCTTGGCCAGCCAGCCCCCATGGTGGCTCAAGGACAAAGCCTGGGACTTGTGCTGGACTGCCCCCAAAGCAATAAATTGTAACCACCAACCAGTAAAAGAGAACAGAGATAGAAATAAACCAATCCGAGTTGCACCCGTGCAAAACTCCCCCAACCCCCCTGAAGGTCTTGTGGATTTTGCCTTTAAAAAGCTAGCCACACAAAGAAAAAGCAAGTTCCTCCTGGCCTCACGACTACGAGTGAGTGCTTTGGATCGAGCTTCCCTGCCGCGGCTTGTAAACAAACAGAAATAAACCATGCTGTTGCATTCTGAACCTAAGGTCTGTGGTGAAGTCTTTGGGGTCCCTATCTGGGCATAACATTTGGTGCATTGGCCGGGAACCCCAGAGACCACACCAGGAACCTCAAGTGTCCAGAGGTTTATTGACATCTACTGGTAAGAGCGCTCTCTGTTTGTCTGTGTCTGTCATGTTACTGTTGTTTTGTACCGGTCGATCGATTTGTACTTTGCAGGCTCGATTTGTACTTTGCAGGCTCTCACTGGGACAGACGTGTCCGGACAGTGATCCTGGAAGGGAAAGAGAGACGTCTCATTCCCTGATTTGGGCAAGAGATCTCTTGGTCTCGAGCCATTTGAGGCCACCTCAGAGGTGACCATTTGGTTTAGGAGCATCTTTGGTTATCTTTTCCCACGGTGGTGGGAGGAAGTGCCACTTTGTATTTTGTCCCGGGAATTTGTCAGAGCCATTTTGTGGGGTTTTTTTTGTATGTTTTGTTGTGATCATTGTTACTTTACTCTCGCCTTCTCTTCCAAGAAAAAAAAAGGTACATGTCTGACTGACAGGGATGTGGAAGCCCCTGATGTCTGTTTGATCAAGGACAGAGATCCTTGAGTCTGGATTGTTTTTGGTGTGATTGAGCCTGGAGGGTCACTCCCCCCAGAGCACATCAGGTTGTCATTGTTCTTGGAGCTTTGTTGGTTGTCTTGTTGGGGCAAAGTTTTTCGTGTGCCCTTGGTCTTGTGTGTAATGTGTTAACTGTTCTCGTTGTTGACTTGATTGTGACGGACGCTATGGGACAGTTCCCTTCTTCTCCACTATACCTTTGCCTAGCCCACTGAAAGGATGTGTGAGCCACAATAGAGGGAACTGGGTCCCCCACCCCCACTCCCCGACTGAACTGAGATAAACAGGTAGCTCCTGCCAGGTGGGGCTTGCATTCTGCAAGAGGGGCTTGCTGGCTGTGAATGAGGCCATCTTCTCAGTGCTGATGTACCAGTACTTGGATTGTCTGTATAAATGTTATTTGTTTCTGTCTACTAACCTCCCTTATTTTCCTAGAGGAAGAGGAGGAGAGAGAGGCATAGCAAAGGCCACCTCCCTCCCTCCATAGCTCTCTTGCTATCAGGACTGCAGCCAGCTGGCTGCTCTTAGGAGGGTGGGAGTGTGTGTTCTTGGTACAGGCGGGCAAAGACAGGAGCTCTGGACAGGGTAATGGGGACTGCCTGCAATTGAGGAACACTGGCAGTCAAGGACACGCTCTATGCCCACTGCTCCCCCTCCCTCCCTTTACTGTGATAACTTCAAGGTCTCTTCTGCTGGCCAGCAGCTTCTCTTGTTAACCCTTCTCTGTCCTGGTATTGCTTGAAACCTCAATAACCCCCCTCCTCTATCCCCTACAGACAAAGAGGAGCCTAAACCAGGATTCCTAAGTGTAGATAAGAAGTTAGACCCCTTTTTCCCAGGTGGCTTTATCAGCTACAGAAACTTAGAAAAACACAGAGTCAGAATATATGGCCATCTGGCAGAGGCTAAGTGGTCATAAAACATCCCAAACTTCTCGAACCCCGGAGACAGCTCGTAAAACTCCTAGACACGGTTGTTTAACTAGCCTCACAAAGAAAGGGTGCACTCCTTCCAATCTCCCTGCTGTGCGTGAGAGATTTGGAACAAGCCCCCTGCCGCGGCTTGTAAACTTTGACTTCATCTGAATAAACCTTGCTTTTTGCATTCTGTACCTAAGTCTCCCAATGGCTTCTTTGGGGGCGAACTGGGCATAACAATGGGTTTTGGTCATTTGAGTTCAGTGGGTTACAAATACTTGCCATCATTTAAGAGAATTGGTATCAAATTATTGTTGGTTAAGATAAAATATAATATTTTTATAAAAATACGAAGGTTTGAGATATGAGGATAAAAGTTTAAATAAATGAATTTTTTGGTTTGAGAAAGCAGTTTAAGATATAAAAATTTAAAGGCTTAAGCGTGTCATGAGGATTTAAATATATGATATTTTGGGCCTAAATAAATAGTTTGAGATATAAAAATATAGAACTTTAAAGTTTAACTTTAAAGTTTAAATAAAATATAAGATTTAAATAAAGTTTATATAGGATATAAGATATGTAAGTTTGTAAAAATTCTCTTGTTAGATCTGTGTTAAGAAATCTTTAGGTGTTTGCTAAGTTAAATATATGCTAATGGTAGCCCTGTATAAGTTTGTAAAATAGATCTATAGAGTTCCTTTAAGAATATAAGCTTGC